>NW_016157855.1:56374-72447 GCF_001687245.7 Rhagoletis zephyria | reverse complement strand
TAAGGGCGTTTTCCTCGCCCTTTACAATTTTATCCACACCCCTTATTGTCTTGAAGACAAAGCCTACGTTAGCTGAGAAAACGGCTTTGAATTTTACCAACACCAATTTAGCAACATATCTCTGCGCTTCTATAAGCCGCATGGGCAATGTGTATATTTTTTAATCTTAAAAAAAAATTGTAAATGCTATAATCACTTTTTTAAAGGTAGAAAAGGCAAATATCTTAAAAAAGGCAAAAAAAAGCAAATATCTTAAAAAAGGCAAAAAAAGGCAACTTCAAATGTGTATATATGGAATCAGGGAAAGCTAAATCGTGGACATTCTTAATCGAATATACTCTATCTCTTTAGCAGAAAAAAAGGCAATTTCCATAAAATCCGTTCCCTGGTGATAAGATATAACCATTTTTATATGAGACTAAATTGAAAATGGAAAACTATGATGAGCATAATCTTCCCGTTAATATTAAGAGCTCAGATTTGGTAAGTACTTTCTAGAGGTACCTAGGAACTAAATTTCGTGTGTCGGATCAAAAAAACTTGATTTTTTTTGGCCCACCCTAATGTGCATTAGGGTAGTCCAAAAATGCATATGAAAAAGTAAAGTCGGAATTTTTATGCTCTCACCCCCTAGGATTGTTCTATATCGAAAAAAGTATACCCCTATTTTTTTATTTTGAAATCAAAAAATATTTAGAGGTCGCTCAAGGGGGCCAAAGTTATCCATGTATTTTATACGTGGAAAAAACAACTTTTCGTAGAAATGGTATAGAATAGTTAATAATCAATATTTTTTACCAGAAAACTCTGTTTATCTGCAGGAGATTCCCAATAATAATACCCAATTGTTTGTTTAACCATTTTTTCATCGCAACCATAATTTATAGGTCCGCCTAAAACCCATAAAAACTCCGAAAAATGCAATGGGGCGACCAATAAAAAATCGTTAGTACTAAAAAATGGCCAAATAAACAATTGGGTATAATTACTGAAAGTCTCCTGAAGATAACCAGAGTTTTCCGAACGAAAATTATTGATTTTCAAGAATTCTATACCATTTCTACGAAACATTTTATTTTCCCTATATAAAAATACATGAAAAACTTTGAGCGCTTTGAGCGACCTCTAAATATTTTTTGATTTAAAAAAAAAAGAATAGGGGTATACTTTTTTCGATATAGAACAATCCTAGGGGGTGAGAGCATTACAATTCTGACTTTACTGTTTTTGGACCACCCTAATGCACATACATACCTCGAAAATTTATTTCTAAAAAAATCATATCTCCGAAAAAAAATAGCTACTAGGGATTCAGCTCGATCATAGTTCAAAGTACCTCTTTTCTTGTGAAAAAGTATGAAACAAAAAAAATTAGTTTTTTGAAGTGAAACTTCTCTAGCGGTCGTCGGTTGGTTGGGAGTAAATTGGCAAATTCAAAGGAAATTACACACGGAAATTTCGCAACGGAAATGATGCAACGGAAATGGTTGGGGCTGAAACAAGAAAAAAGTGCAATACAAGAATGAAAGTAAAGGTGACTACGTACATAGATAAAGAAAAGATAAAGGCAAAGGTACAAATAAAAAAAACAAAGATGCGTAAAGATAAAGGCAAAAATGAAGACCGAGGTAAATCTAAACACTTTACTTGTATATATAAGGGCAAAGGTGAAGGGGAATATGTAGATGAAGAAAATGATAAACATAAAAGTAAAGACAAAGAGGAGGATGAGGATACCGATAAAAGTAAATATGAAGTTAGGGGAAGAAAGATTAAAATAAAGGTAATTAAAGAGGAAAGGATATAGAGGGAGACACAGAGACTCAATCAGGGAACTATTTTGGGATTTTAGAGATTTTTGGGTTTATCGAGACTTATCGATAAAATAATAGATATTTTTATCGATTTTTTGTCGAAATTTTTATCGATATTGTTATCAATTTTGCCATCGATATTTTCGGAATTTATCGACATAATAACTGATATTTTTATCGTTTTTTTATAGATATTTTTATCTATTTTGTTAGCGATACTTCTTATCGATATATATCGATTTTGTTATCGATATTTATCGATTTTGTTATGGATTTTGTTATCGATATTTTATCGAATTTGTTATCGATATTTATCGATTTTGTTATCGATAGAGTATAAAGATATAATAAAGATAAAGGAAAACAGAATAACATAAATGTAACACTGTGAGACAAATGGTAGGGGTCAGTGATCGGGAAGGGTTCAAACTACCGGCGAAAGTTATATCGGTAAAAAAGAAGTTATACGTGTCCCGGCGTTTCGCTGGGTCACGTCTAGGAATCGAGATATATCGATTTGAAGTTAGTAACTATCATATAGGGGAAATTGTCACCTTTGGTGGTCTTTTTTTTGACATAACTCGAGAACCACTAGTCCGATTTTGCTCAAACAAATTTAAAAAAATTAAAAATTACAATTCCTTTAATCTGTTCATATAACGTTTTTCTATATAATCAACAGTTTTGCCGGTAAAAATAAATGTATGAAGAAATGCCTAAAATATTAAATTTTTTTATTTTTTAAATTCATAAAAAATCCAAAACGGAAAAAAGGCAAGTCGTATTACTTTCACGCAAACCTTTAAGCAAAATGAGACATAGATCATGAAAATCGATGGACGCGTTTCGCTTTTATTCACAATTAAGTGAAGGTATCTCACCACCAAAGGTGACAATTTCCCCTATATGATAGTAACTAACTTCAAATCGATATATCTCGATTCCTAGACGTGACCCAGCGAAAATTATTGAAATCGGACTAAAATTACGGCCGCTTTTCATATAACGGTAAATTTCAGAAATTCTTGAAACTTCAATCTTTGGAAATTTAAGGACGCTAATTTACTCAAAATTGATACACCCCGGCTTACCATGTAGCGGTAGCTTTCGGAAAGGTGAAAAAACATATATTTAATACTGGCGCCGAGTATTTAATGTTCGGCCCCGCCCGAACTTAGACTTTCTTACTTGTTTTAATTGAGTTTTGTACCACGACTGTTTATTAGGAAAAATTTAAAAAGCAACAAAGGGTAAGCGGTAGAAGTTATAGCAGCTCTTTCGGAGATCACCGTATCTCCTCAGGTGCACTTGATAGTAGTTGGTTGAATAAGGAAAATGAATTAGCAACAAAAGTTTATGGGGTGTACATAGCTCAGTGGTTAACGCTTCTGACTTTGCATATCGATTACGCAGGTTCGATCCTTGCTGAAGTCTAGAAAAAAGAAGTCTGATGAGGAGATGTGGTGATCTCCGAAATAGCTGCTATAACTTCTACCGCTTAGACTTTGTTACTTTTTCAATTTTTCCTAATAAACAATCGTGGTACAAAGCTCAATAAAAATATTAAAAATAAAATTTTAATAAGCCACAATAACATTGACAAAAAGAAATAGTTTTTCCTAAATTTTATTTCGAAAAAATTCTCATAAAATATAAATCAAAAATTTATAAAAATGAAACGACAATTTTACCATTTTATCTCGAAGTCGCAACAATTACTAACATCTGAGTGAAAAAACAGTTGAAATCCATAAATTTTTTACAAAAACCAAAATAGGTTATAAGCAGGGACCGAGAACAAAAGGTATGATCGAAACTAAATGTCGCTCTCGTAGTTTTGTTCCCAAAGACGATTAAAAAGCCAAACCGAAATGAGAAAACAACCTTTGGGAGCGTTTTCACAAGAACGAAAGGTAGAACAAAACTGTCGAGAACGTTTTCAACGGGAATTTTTTAAGAACATAACCTTGTGGAACGTTTCAAAAAAAAAAAAAACAAAATGTGAACAATACTTTGGGAAGCATTTCTAAGATAACAAAATGGGAACAAAAGTCTCTGAAACATTCTGGCAAAGCTAAAAACGGGAACAAAAGTCTAAGGAACTTTCTTGCGAAGAACCATTTAGAAACTAAATTCTCAGAAACTTTCTGACAGAGAACGAAACCGAAATATCACAAAGAGAATGTGGATGTAACATAATCATTGGCAATCACCTTGATTGTAAATTTTGGTTGAATGAATACAATTTGATCATCCAGTACTACACTGAAAAAGTATGCCTTGGCCCTAGAAGAAAATCTTTATAGTAGAAAATGTCGTTTTACTTCTACTTTTCTACTATTGCTATAATTTGGTCAAGCATCATCTATAACCAAAAGTACGCAACAGCTTTCATTATTCAATCCATGAATTTTAAAGCCAACTGCATATTTTTAAGAATATTTGAGGTCAACTTTATATAACGAACCAATTTTTTATTTGTACAAAATGATATATTCATTTCTCAATACCAGGCGGTCATACCATCGTAGAGTTCTATAAGTAACGTAGCTCTTCTTCTTACCATTTTTTCTGGCAGGCTGTAGGTGTGTGTTTGGCAGGCTGCAGGTGTGTTTTTGGTTAGTGTATTGGTGTTTTTGGTTCAGTGTGTATTTTTAATAAATTGTAATAGAAATGGAAGAAATTGTATTAGAAATGGCAAATGCCAAAAAAAATGTGATCTCAGCTGTAGGTATTCTTTCGCAATCAGCTGATAGTGTTTTTACTTAGGCAGAGAACATGCCCAGCAAAAAACACGATTACCACAGAAACTAAAGTGGAAACGAGCTAGGCAATGGGAATCGCTTACCCTATCGCTTCAAGAAGGCATTATTTTAACATGGGCATGTCATTGGCCGTAAGCCCTTACCCGCAGCATTACCTTCGAACGAAGGGAGAACGCATGGATAAACAGAATCCAGAGAAACGAACAAAGAATGCCTCACAGAGAAACTAATGTAGAATGCCTAGATAAGTACATGCTTATTTATATTAAATAATATGAAATCAGAAAATGTCTTAAAAGATTAAAATTTTTATAAATAAGTTTTTATACATACATATATATGTATTTAGATTTTACTTAAAAATCGGTATGTACATACATGCATATTTAATTAAGCTTAAAAATGTACTTCCTCACTCTTGTACTTCACTTCATTGACTGACTTCAACTTCGCTGCAAATTTAACAAAACAAAACATGATTTTTATGCGATACAAATTCCCACAGAAAGTAACGGTAGAAAAAGGATTTTTGGATATTCATTCTATTTTTCAGCTGACTACGATGCAGCATTCTACTTTGCATTCCCCGAAATGAAGCAAATAAGCGAAACAAAAAAAATATTGTAGGACATTCTACTTTGCATTCCCTGAAATGAAGCAAAGAAGCGAAACAAATAAAATATTGTAGGACATTCTACTTTGCATTCCACGAAATTAAGAAAAGAAGCGAAAAAAAATATATTATAGGACATTCTACTTTGCATTCCCCGAAATGAAACAAAGAAGCGAAATAAATAAAATATTCTACTTTGTATTACCGGCAATGCCTAAAAGAAGCAAAAAAATTCGAAGGCATTATAACGCTATGCCTTCTAGAACACGTTACCACTAAAAGCGATTACCGATTTTTAGCCAATTAAATTTTTATCACAAATATCCCCTCTCAAGGGCAAAACAAGAATTTTTTGCAACCCTAATGCTATAATTTCTTTAAGATCGCATTTCCATCAAAAGAAGGAATAATTTTGCTTCTCTCAAAATGGAATAGGTGATGCACTTATATATTTATTTTTTACTTAAATGTGTTAACTTTTTTATTATTACTTAAATATACTGATAATATCTTAAATTGATCTCAAACAGTGATTTAAAAAATTTTATATAGTTACATCGGCAGTTACTGCTGTACCAAATACAGTCACTTACAAAAATATTTTGCATCGATTTTTTTTGCAATATTCAAAATATTTTTCATGTTATTTTTCTGTTAATTAAAAAAAATTCTATTATGCAGTTTTATAGCCCATTCAATTTAATACAATAAAGTGCAATTTTAAAGTTGCTAAAAACTCCCTTGATTTTTGAATTTTTTTTACTGACGATGTTGGGCATTTTCTTCCTTACAACGAATTTTTTTGTGGCAAAAAAAAATATATATAATGTCAACGGGATGGTTTAGCAACTTCAAAATTGCACATACGTATATATTTTTTTAAATTAACAAAAAAAAAATACCATGAAAAATATTCTGAATATTGCAAAAAAAAATCTATGCAAAATATTTCTCGGAGTGACCGTATATGCATTTGTACTTGTAGTACAAAAACTATGTTATAAATTAATGAGGATATGTACATACATACATATATGTTTGTCAAATTTTATGTTTGTTTTTTGTTGATTGAAAATACTGATTTATCGCCTTAATAAATATGTAAATGAATTACAATAAATTGTACTCTTTTTTGTTATATCAATCTGATTTAAAATACTATAATAGGATGATCACAGATGTGTTGCACTTTTACCTGAATTTCGGGACAATCCCGGGATCCCGGGATTGTATTTTCAGATCCCGAAAATCCCGGGATCGGCAAAACCCCGAAAATTGACATCCCTAGTGGTGACGCGACAAAGAGAGCGACAAGACATTTTCGGATAATAGTGACAAAAATAAACCTTTATTTTCCAATGTGACAGCACAGTGAAGCGAAATGCGAAGAAAACGTCAAACAGCATAGCGCAGTGTTGGGAGATGAAATTGTTCTTTCAGTACGAAATCTATACAAAAACTGTGTTTTTCGACTGTACATTGTATCGACTTTTTAATTTGCTCATATATTTTCTTAGTACATGCATACATACTTATATTCCCTTCAAGACCAACGACTTGATGGTATTCATGGGAAAGTGTAGGTACATTTACATATTTTACACTTTGAACATACAGTGACGAGCAAAACTGTAACATGGTGTAACGATTTTTATATCAGCCGCCGCTATCTTTCCAAGTTCTAACGACATTCATACTTTTTATATATATTCTTATTGGTACACCTGTACTTCCTCTCTCATAACCAATTGAAGTCAATCCAACAACAATAATAAAACCAACAGACAAAAATGTAAATCAAGGCATATGTTACAGTTTTTCACTTATAAATTTTTAATAACTGGTGACCCCGACGTGATTTAATCAATACTCGTAAAATTGATTGATCAAACGTCGTACTTAATTATTTTTCGTGTGCTTATATATTCAAAAACGGCACCATCTAAGAAGATTGACTCAGCTGAAGCCAAGAAGAACCTTGAGTCTTTTGCTCAACAAATAACCGAAACCAACAACTCTCTGACTTTCGAAGCCCTGCGCGAGTTCGACGAGGCTGCAGTAGAGGTACGTATCGAGCAAATGGATCGCCTGGAGAAAAGGTTCGATGCCCTTCACATGCAGCTAGAGGACAACGACGCTGATGATCTTTTGACCACATTCACCAACCATTATATTGAGGCGAAAACTAAGCTGACACGCCAACTGCACGCTTGCCGAGCTTCAGTGGCTCCTAGTTCTACGTCGCGGCCGTTTTCTGGAGATCAATCATCGTTCATCGTCGCTCAAGCGAAGCAACGGTTACCTGTACTGCAAATACCAAAGTTCAGCGGTAACTATGCAGAATGGCCCGACTTTTTCTCGATGTTCAACACCGTGGTCCATCAAGACGTTGATTTGACAAGAATCGAGAAATTCCAACACCTTCGATTAAGTCTACGTGATGCCGCCCTGGATACAATTCGGTCGTTAGAAATAAGTGAACCCAACTATGATAAGGCCATTTGTTTATTGAAGGCTCGGTTCAATAATAAACGTTTGAATTTCCAGGCTCATATCAGAGATATTGTTCAGCTGAAGAGGGTAGAGGGTGAAAAGGTAGCCAAACTTCGTGAACTCAGCGATGCTCTAAATGCTCACTTGCGCGCGTTGCAGACTGTGGGAACAAAGGAGCAGATCGCCGACTGTTTATTAATTCAGCTAGTTTCTCAAAAGTTGGACATCAAGTCTCGTGCCAAATGGGAGGAGCAAACACCTGTAAACGAAATACCAACGTGGGGTTCGATGGCTACATTTTTAGAACAACGCTGTCAGCGACTGGAAAATGTAGAAAACGCTCTTGCGACGCCGGAAAAACAGGTAGGAAAGAAACTGTCTTATAACAACAACAATCGCAAGGTTTCGTTAACATCGGCTGCAGTTGGGTGTACATTATGCAGCTCTAGCGAACATCGAATTGCAAATTGTGAACGATTTTTAGGCCTGTCGCCTTTAATGCGTTACAAAGAAGCAAAAAGGTTGCACCTTTGCTTGAATTGCTTGAGACGTGGTCACTCTCTTAAGGACTGTAAGTCCGGCCAGTGTAGGCATTGCTCGTCGAAGCATCACAGTCTGCTTCATCAAGACACAAATTCATTTGCGAATTCTTCTGAAACATTGACGTGTGCTAAATCCCCATCGCAAGCACAAGCAACAACAATGCTCCCCACTTCTATGCACCCGTATTTGCCACATTCGTCTTCAACCTTCGGCCCATCAGCTTCTGCACTTGTCAGCTCTGAAGCTCAAGCTAGCTTTGCTAACCGAGATTTCGTTCTCTTAGCAACTGCCATCATTTATTTAAAAAATCGATCTGGCTCTCTCATTCCCTGCAGAGCTTTGCTAGATTCTGCGTCACAACTCAACTTCGTAACCAATCGACTTGTTAGTCAGCTTCAGTTAAAGAAAGTTAACTCGTCACAGTTCATTTCTGGCATAGGCCAAAATGATTTCGCCACCAATCATATCGTTGATTTAAGGCTCCATTCGCGTATTACTGATTATACGGCTAACTTGACAGCAGTCGTCACATCCACCATTACCGATATTCAACCAAGTCGCTCGTTAAAATGCGTTGATTGGAACATACCTTCGAATATACGCTTAGCGGATCCATTATTCTTTGAACCTCAACGCATTGACATGCTCATTGGAGCTAGCTTATTTTTCGACCTACTTTGCGTTGGTCAAATACGCTTGGCCGAAAGTATGCCAATTTTGCAAAAAACCAAATTGGGTTGGATAGTATCGGGCGCAACTGCGTACAACGCTGCAAAATTATCGTGCCTAACAGCCATCGACATGGCTCTAACAAATGACTCTGATGTCGAATTAAACAAATTAGTGGAACGCTTTTGGGAAGTAGAAACCTGTAAAGAATCTTCGCCAAAGACTACGGCAGAAGAAGATTTGTGTGAAGCTCATTTTTTAAAAAACTACAGACGTTTAAAATCCGGTGAGTTTTCTGTTCGATTACCAACAAAATTACCTTCGTTCGAACTGGGAGAGTCTTATCAGCAGGCTGTTAATCGGTTCAGAGCTTTGGAACGAAGATTGCAGCGAAATGCTGAACTTAAAAAACAATATTCATCGTTTATCAAGGAGTACCTTGATTTGAATCACATGTCAGTCGTTGACGCTATACCAAGCAAAGTTCCTATAAATTTTTTGCCGCATCATTGCGTTTTAAAGGCCGATAGCACAACAACAAAACTGCGTGTGGTGTTTGATGGCTCGGCGCCCACTAGCACTGGACGTTCGCTGAACTCGATCCTGATGAAAGGACCAACCATTCAACAACAACTTTTTGATATTTTGCTCTGATTTCGTACATTTAAAATTGCTCTTACAGCAGACATTTGTAAAATGTATCGCTGTGTAAGAATGTCTTATCCAGATAACTTTCTTCAATGCATAATATGGAGAGACAGCCCTAATGAAGAGTTCCGTATTTTTAAATTAGATACCGTCACCTAGGGAACAAAGCCTGCCTCTTTTTTATCGATTCGATCGATGCAGCAACTTGCCCAGGACGAAGCGCACCTCTATCCGGTTGGCGCTGAAACAATAAAACATGCATTCTATGTTGATGATATGATATCCGGCGCCGACTCGGTGGACGAAGCCAAGGTTATGCTAAATCAGACGAGGAAGTTGCTGTCTCTTGGAAACTTTCATTTGAGAAAATGGTGCTCAAACGATAATCGCGTTTTGACTGATATAGCAGCTAATGACAAACAGGAATTCCTAAAGTTCGATGATGATACACACATAACAAAGGCACTTGGATTGGTTTGGGACCCCAGTTTAGACGTTTTTATATTTTCATTTTCGCCTTTTGCAACGCCGGCCAAGGTAACTAAGCGTACTATTCTTTCAGCCATTGCTAGACTGTATGACCCGCTTGGTTTGATCGGACCTGTGGTGGCCAAGGCCAAAATATTCCTGCAGCAGTTGTGGAAGGAGAAGCTACATTGGGATGAAAGCCCATCGCAGGCAATACAATCGGAATGGCTGGAAATGTGCAGTCAATATAAGCTAGTTGCACATTTTAGTTTCGACCGATACCTGCTGATGACCGAAGCTGACCTACAGATGCATGCCTTTTGTGATGCAAGTGTTGCTGCTTATGGGGCCTGCATATACATACGAGCTGAAAGAGAAGGATACATTCAGACCAATCTGCTTTGTTCCAAATCGCGCGTTGCCCCGCTTAAAACTCTTACGGTACCAAGGCTTGAGCTGTCTGGAGCATTGCTGCTAGCCGAATTGGTCTCCAAGGTAATCAATTCCATGCATTTCAAAGGCAGGATATTTTGCTGGTCGGACTCCACAATAGTACTGTCGTGGTTGCGTAACGAGCCAGCCAACTTCAACGTTTTTGTCGCTAATCGCATTCACGCAATTCAAACCCTAACTAAAGGAATGACCTGGAGCTACGTTCCAACTGAGTCCAACCCAGCAGACATTATTTCAAGAGGAGTTAGTCCGAAGGAGCTGTTGAACATGGACTTATGGAAATACGGACCATCTTTTCTTGCCAGCAGTCAACATAACTGGCCGAAATCTCCTCTTCTACCAATAAATGACTGCCCGGAAAGTCGAAAGCGTGCTGTTGTATTTGTTACCACAGTAGACATTTCATTAAACTGCAAATTTGTTAATTCTTTTGTTCGCTTACAGAGAGTATATGCCTACGTTTATCGATTTTCTCGACCAGCTGTAAGGAGATGTTCTGGATTCCTCACCACCATGGAATTACAAGAAGGAACCTTTTTGCTTATTCGCATGATACAGAAAACACATCTTCGAGACGAGTACAAAGCACTCGAAGCTAGAGAGGTGGTAAAGACTTCATCTGAAATTCGTTCGCTTAACCCGTTCCTCGACGAGCGTGGATTGCTTCGAGTCAGCGGAAGACTTCAAAATTCGGATTTGGAGTTTTCATCGAAACACCCAATTATTCTGCCAAAACGTCACCCGGTGACTGACGCAATCATCAGCAGTTTTCATAGAAAACTGTTACACGCTGGACCACAATCGCTATTGGCATCCATTCGTCTGCAATACTGGCCTGTGGGCGGTCGCAAAACCGTGAATCGAGTCATCAACAAATGCATACGTTGTTTTCACGTCAAACCTAAACTAATGGAACACTTAATGGGAAACTTACCATCTGAAAGAGTTCAATGCAATTAGCATTCCTAATTACCGGAGTAGACTTTTGTGGACCATTTTTTTACAACTCGGACGTTAGAAATCGACCTCCAGGTAAATGCTACGTTTGCATATTTATTTGCTTCGTAACCAAGGCGGTTCATTTGGAGCTGGTGAAAGATTTGGCAACCTCTTCCTTTCTCGCAGCCCTAAATAGATTCATTTGTATGCGTGGTAGACCGCAAACCATATGGTCGGACAATGCCACTAACTTCGTTGGTGCAAAGAATGAATTATTGGAGCTGAGGAACTTATTTTTGAGTCAACAGCATTTGAAAGTAGTTCACGAGCAGTGCGCAAATGATGGGATTGATTGGAAGTTGATACCCCCTCGCTCCCCTCACTTCGGTGGCTTATGGGAAGCCGCAGTAAAAATGGCCAAATATCATTTTCACCGAGTTGTTGGCCTTTCAACGCTAAATTTTGAAGAGCTACGCACACTTGTGTGTCAAATTTCTGCCATTGTAAATTCTAGACCTTTATGTCCCATTACAGAGAGTCCTGGCGACCTAGAGGTATTGACTCCGGCAAACTTCCTTATCGGCGCCTCCTTCTCTTCAATAGTGGAACCTGACATAACCGAGCTCAACATAAATCGACTCAGCAGATAGAGGGAGAAGAAGGCGTAACCATGACCTGATTTCCAGGAAAGGGAGTCTCTAGAAGAACAGAGAATATCTCAATACTAGTCTTCGTTAAAGAGGCATCAGGCCTTTTGAGTGAACGCAGCTTTGTGGTTTGGTTTTTCACAACTTGTACCAGACCGTCAACCGTCGAGTCTAATCCGCCCTCCCCATTACGGCAATGGCAAAAGGCCTTTTACGAGCTCACAATAAGTTGACCGGGCGTCCCAGACCTTTCAGGCGTAGTTGGAAGGCCTAGATGCTTCGAGGGCACAGCGAGGACAGTTCTGCATCGATCGGCCCTTGCGTCACTTCTATTCTTTGTTTTGGGCAAGGGTTTCGTGGCGCCAGAGGTATGTCTGTCTGATCGGAATTGGGCAATGCCACACCAGTACCCGCCACACTATGACTCGAAGAGGCATTGGGGCAGGCATTGGTTTGTGTCACCGCAGTTTTTCTTCCCTTGCAACGTTCACCAGCAGATTTGGATATCAGTGCATCCACCAAGGTCCCACTGGCTTCTGGAGTAACCTCCGTAGACCTGGGCCTCTTACTGAATTCTGCGACAGGAGGAGTTTGGTCTCGATACTTCCTCCTCCTCCTCCTCTTCAAGGTTTGTGAAAGAGGACCAATACCGTCATTGTAGGGTCGTTAGCAGCGAGCAGCTTCTCGACCTGCTAGAGATTGGTCCTCTTTCGACTCTGATGAAGAGAGGATTGCCATTACCTCCTCCCTCTTCTCCAGGATGCGCTCCTGGTATATGACGCTGGGGAGTTCGGCAATGGTTGGGATCTCAAGAATCCGTGCCTCTGCCGCAAAGGACTTCAGTCTTGTTTCATAAGTGTTATGTATTTAATTGTTTAGCATATGCATATGAGCATTTTATAAACTTTTTAATATTATTTGCATAATTCTTGCATATTTTAGGCATATATTTGCATATTCAATTTGCATAAAAATCCGAGCCCTAGTTATAAGAAAAAGGGGCGTGGCACTTGCTGTACAAATTTACTTTTTCTTGCCATATATCCCTGGATGTGTTAGTGGAAGAATACTGGAACATGCTATAGAGTTGTGTATACAAAATGTATCAATTACTCATGGAAAAAATGTGAGTTATTAAAAAGGAAGCATGTCGCCTCCCATACATTCTAAAAATTTCCTAATACATATATCTGGAAGGATAGAAAATCTGGAAGTATTTTAAATTTGTTATGGAAATTTATTTTATAAGTTCCGTACTGACAGAAACAATTTTTAATTAAATGGAAAATGGAGAGCCGGCTTCGGCCTTATAATCTAAAGCTCCCATGATGCATACATACATCTTGTGGCATTTAGCTACAGTAATAAGAAGTGGTATTTTATCAAGGCCAGGTTACTAAATTTGAGTTGGAAATATTAGAACCCGCCGTGACACCTCCAAGAATGTTACACGTTCACGCGTCGTATCCCTGGAACCATTTTAAGGTAAACTTAGAGGGATTGATATCTTTTGTATGTCTAGCACGCAGACAAGATTTTATAATTTCATATTTTTAAACGGCCTAAATACCTTAACTCGCTTAAAAAATAACGAGCCATAACAAAATGGGCACAGAAATAAAATATAACATCATTAAATTATTTTTCCTATTTGTATAAAAACGTGGGGTGAAACCCGCGAGTATAAGCTAGTTGATTTATATTTTCGAATTAGTTTACTATCTACCAGGGTTGGGCACGCTGCACTAAATCGAGATTTTCACTACCACTAGGGCTTCAGTGGTAGTGCATTTCAAATTTCACTACCACTCTATAGTTAGTGGTAGTGCACTCCAAATTTCACTACCACTGTATGGTTGGTGGTAGTTCATTTCAAATTTTACTACCACTATATGGTTACATGCCACTATGTTTTACATGCCGTAGTTATTTCATCCCGTAATATAATTGAATCGCTTATTTTTCTTCAATGCAATGTTGATTATTTGAGACAAAGGAAGATAAAGACATTAACTTACCATTTCAAACAAATTTTTGTTTAGATTTTGCAGAGCCTTCTGTATTAAAATATATTCCCGTATTCAATAACTTTTGTAATGTTCAAGGTTTTAATACATCTATGTAGAGTGTAATAAAATAATATAACTAATTGTTTTCATAGAAAATACATATGTTAGTTTGGGGTGTTTGGTGTCGATCGTCAAGCTTTCCATGTTCAATGAGCAACTATATAATTGGAATATCTACTTCAGAGATATATGTATATAATTGGAGATATTATTTTTACAATTATATTTGCTTTTAATATCTTCATAGTACGATTTTTCCTAAAAATTTAAAATTAAATCTTAATTTTAAATTTAAATACTCCCTTCTGGCAGCAGTACTTGAATGCCGTCTGCCGTTTACAGGATTTTGTATTTTTACTATGAACCGTTTGTGGTTGTATGAAAACATATGCGCAATTTACGTCCTGCAGCAATAAGGCGGCCAATTTTCCGTAAGGGACCAGTACTTCACTGGCTAAAATTTGACTGGTCAGAATTGGACACTTGCTTGCATCGAAAATGTCATCTTTCGACCATTCCCCAAGGAATCGTTCTGGAGATAGCCGAAAAGTACAGTTTGGTTGTGACAGAGTGGTGTTGTCTTGCAATTAAATAAAAAAATTAAAGAACGCACTCTGTATATGTCCCAATCGCTTGGTCTGGCCTTGATTCAAAGTGAACATTTGAACACACATTTACATGCGTGGCTGTAGCAAGCAGAGATTCTTGCCACTATTTGTTAGCTTTCAGGAGGGTCCGGGTACAAATGCCGTCAGAGGCAACATGGTTATAAAATGATAAAATAATTTTTTTTGTATTTCCGAAATATGAAAACAGCCTCTGTGAAGTGCAGAACGCAATCGCATGTCAACGAAAAAATCTCCAAAATTGGACTAGTCGAGGACTATCTTACGGTCATTGTTGAGTGGACCGGTCCTTTTCCAATGTCACGCCAATGCTAAAACTGGCAGTTGAAACCATTGACAGGGGAATTATGAGGGACTAGTGCTGGTAACAATAGGGACTATCTGAGGGCTAACCTAGGGTTAGTCTGAATTGCTGCAGGGCGCCTTTTCACTTTACCAATGTCAGTAAGTAAAATGAATTGCGAAAACAATGCTACAAACGCACACCTCAGAAGCATTCAGCATCTGCCCTCACCACGTTCAGCGTCAGATGAATGAAAAGGCAGGCAAATATTCCTATTGTATTGCTTTATTTTATGGCACTCCGACTTTATGCCACATTTCTTTTGTCTGTCAGTATTCACCAAAATCCGAAAAACGGCGTAGAAAAAGCATACGCGTGTTTTCATACTCACTTTCGAGTGCAGGTTTTCTCGAGGGTCTTATAAAATTGAGTGCAAACGGAAACTTTTGAGTCATTGCTGCGCAAAATTGAGTGGAGACATACTGACCAATATTTTTACTGTCGGCGTCATGCATTCTAGAGTGCAAAACACCCAAAAGGGCAACGTACTGAGAGAGTCAGCGCTAAGGAGTGTTTGAAATCAGGGTTGCCGTTTTGGGCTTTTCCTACCAAAATTGGTAGGTTTTTTCTCGTTGGTAGGATGGTAGGACGCTTAGAATTTCGGTAGGTTTCTTTGCTCATAAAACAGAAAACATTTCTGGCTTGTTGTAATGTGTCACTTCGTCAGCACTGTGAGTAGGCTTGCCAAATTTTGACAATATCAATTTTACCCTCATTAATTTAAAACCTCGTTGCTTGCTGGCATTGGCAGAATTCTACTAATTATCTTCGGCAATTCTCTGATCTCTGTATTCGTATAAAAAGTCTTATCCACTGCGTACCTAAATCGAATTGATGGATGTAAAGGCAGGTTTATAAATGCTATTTTTATACCCGAGCGCACTTGTGCACAAGGGTATATTAATTTTGTTCACATAACGGTTGTTTGTAACAGCCAAAACGAATCGAGATAGATATAGACAAATGTATACATAAATGATCAG
>NW_016157855.1:39821-49435 GCF_001687245.7 Rhagoletis zephyria | reverse complement strand
TAAATTTTTGGAAAATGGGCGTAGCCACGCCCACTTATGGTTACATGTGTATATCTTGGTAACCGCTGCACCAATTTCTTCCAAACTGGGCACAGTTGTTGGCCTTCGTACAACATACCAAATGGCCGAAAATTTTTAAAATCGGACAATAACCACGCCCACATCCCATATAACGGTAATTTAGAGAAATACAAAATCTTCGATAAATCAGTAAATATTAAAGCTAATTTATTCAAAATTGATGCTTGCAACAATTCTTAACCAAGAAATACGTTTGTGATAAAATTTTGGAAAATGGGCGTGGCACCGCCCACTTATGATCACATATATGTATCTCGGTAACCGTTCTACCAATTTGTACCAAACTCGGTATGGTTATTGTGCTTGCGACATAAAAGCAAAACGTTCAAAATCATTGAAAGCGGACTATAATTGAGGCCGCTTTTCATATAACGGTAAATTTCAGAACTGCTTGAAACTTCAAAATTTCGAAATCGAAGGACTCTAATTTACTCAAAATTGATACGCCCCGGCTTACCATGTAGCGGTAGCTTTCGGTAAGGTGAAAAACATATATTTAATACGTGCGCCGGGTATTTAATGTTCGGCTCCGCCCGAACTTAGACTTTCTTACTTGTTTTCTTTGATATGCAGTTGCGAATCGATAATAGTTTTTAAAATATTTTAAAGGCAATAGAAGAGCGATTTAAAAACGAAAACCCCTTATTGTTAGTCATATTTCCAGTAAATCGGAGAATCTCAAAGTTTTTAATCGCAACTCGAAGAAATTAATGTCAAACCCGCAGCGCGCAGATTTTGTCCCAAGCCCGGAGTCTCCTAGACCCGGACATTTGGCAAGCCTAACCGTGAGGTTTATTTTTACATTACTACTGTATATATCGTTACCTAAAGGTGAAAATGTGCCAAGTCCATTTTTTGAATTTGTTCAGGGGCGACGAAAAATCGATGTAGTTTCGCATTATCTGTCATTCTGCTTCACAAACTAAATTAAAAAAAAAGTGAACTTGTCACCTTTTCACCTTTAGGTAGAAATATGTATGTATATGTACATACTTCATAACACATACATACATATAGTATGCAAATGAGCGCAACGATGTTTCACGTCATTTAATCCGAAGGCTTTACTAAAACTATAAAATGCGAATTTTTTGCCACTTTTTCAAACGGACCTCAGATTCGGATTCAGTGAGTCGAAACACATGTCGGTAGGTGTATCTGGTTACAAGCACACACCACTTGTTTGTGTGTTATATGTATATAACAGCTATTATTCTGATATTTTTATTTACTGGATATCTTATTTTAAGCATAAAAACCAGAAAAATGTATTTAATGCTGTCAAACGCCGTTTTCTTGATTAAGAGAAATGGGAGGAAAAATGCCATTTTGGTAAGTTTTTGAACCCGCTCTTGGTAGGAAAGAAAGGTTTCAGTGGCAACTCTGTTTGAAATTAGATTCCGTTTAACCCTTTCGCTATTTTGATGCCATATGGCGTCATGCTTTTTTGAATACTCACAGATTTAATTGAGCTTATCTGAAATTATATTTGTATATGCAACGCTGTAATGGAAAGTTTTATAAACTATATTTTAAAACGGTATTGTTATTTTTATCCATAGTAGATGAAAAATTTCAATTTTAAAACTTTACTAAAATATCGATTTTCTTCTGCTTAGAAAGGTCTACATTAAAATACTATATTTTACCAAATAACCCAATATATTAAAAACAAATATATATGCTATAGTCTCCAAAATAGTGTCAAATATTGCTAGAACTTGTAATTTAATTTAAACAAGTTAGAAAGTCTAAGTTCAGGTGGAGCCGAACATTAAATACCCGGCGCAAGTATTAAATATATGTTTGTTCACCTTTAAGAAAGCTACCGATAGATGGTAAGACGGGGAGTATCAATTTTGAGTAAATTAGCGTCCTTAAATTTCGAAATATTCCAGTTTCAAGCATTTCTGAAATTTACCGTTATATGAAAAGCGGCCGTAATTTTAGTGCGATTTCAATAATTTTCAACGTTTTGCTTTTATGTGGCAAGCACAATAAAAATACCGAGTTAGGTACAAATTGGTATAACGGTTACTGAGATACATATATGTGATCATAAGTGGGCGGTGCCACGCCCATTTTCCAAAATTTTACCATAAACGTATTTCTTGGTAAAGAATTGTTGCAAGCATCAATTTTGAATAAATTAGCTTTAATATTTTCTGATTTATCGAAGATTTTGTATTTCTCTAAATTACCGTTATATGGGATGTGGGCGTGGTTATTGTCCGATTTTTATTTATTTGATATGGTGTGCCAAGGCCAACAACTGTGCCAAGTTTGGAAGAAATTGGTGCAGCGGTTACCAAGATATACACATGTAACCATAAGTGGGCGTGGCCACGCCCATTTTCTAAAAATTTATAATATTCTAATTTTTCGTCTGAAATTTATTGTAAGTATAAATTTTGAGTGAATTATCTTCAGTAGTTACTAAAATATCGCAGTTTTCGTATTTCTGAAAATTACCGTTATATGGGAAGTAGGCGTGGTTATTGAGCGATTTTAAAAATTTTCGGCCATTTGGTATGTTATGCGAAGGCCAACAACTGTGCCAAGTTTGGAAGAAATTGGTGCAGCGGTTACCAAGATATACACATGTAACCATAAGTGGGCGTGGCTACGCCCATTTTCCAAAAATTTATAATATTCTTATTTTTCGTCTAAAAATTATTGTAAATATCAATTTTGAGTGAATTATCTTCAGTAGTTACTAAAATATCGCAGTTTTCGTATTTCTGGAAATTACCGTTATATGGGAAGTGGGCGTGGCTACTGTCCGATTTCGCCCATTTTCAATACCAACTTACCTTGGATTAACCGAAACTACATACCAAATTTCGTTGAGATATCTCAATTTTTGCTCAAGTTATCGTGTACACGGACGACGGACGGACAGACAGACATGGCTTAATCGATTTCTTTTTTCATCCTGATCATTTATGTATACATTTGTCTATATCTATCTCGATTCGTTTTGGCTGTTACAAACAACCGTTATGTGAACAAAATTAGTATACCCTTGTGCACAAGTGCGCTCGGGTATAAAAAGTGCTAATATACGCGTGGTATATTTTTAAATGTGTATGATGCCATATGGCATCAATAATATTTGAAGGAGCTGAAATCCGCACCAGCAAATAACGATATATTTGTACTGGGAAATTGCAACTGGTAAATTTTATAAATGAATTATTAAATATATGCAAGTTCCAACTTATTTTATTAAATTTTTGTGGTGTTATTTAATTTGATTTGAATAAAATAAAATACCATATTAAAAAATCTTTGCATATTTTTTACACCAGTTAGTACAAATGATGCCATATGGCATCATTCCAAAAACCACTTTAGAATCGCATTTTGGAAAAAAATTAAATTGAATGTTATTATATTATGTATTAAGGCTCATTTAATAAAAAAGTTGTATTTTTAAAGCCCGTATCTAAAAAGATGTACCGAAAGGGTTAAGTACCCCTATGATATCTTTTGTTTATCTAATACTTAATACTTCTTATGTAAGTCTAGCTCATTATACCTATATAATCATTTTAATTGCCTGTATATATACATATATAAATGCTCATTTCAAAATTTGTACAAAAATTATAAAAACACAAAAAATATTCACCAAAACACCTATTTCTTCAGAATTTTTAGAAAAATTTTAGGTATTCAAATTTATAGCCCATTAAATTATATAAGGATAAAGTGTAAGCTTCAAGTGGCTAAACATATCATTGGTTTTTTAAATTTTTAGGTTTTTTTTGCTGGCGGTGTCACACATGTCAGCTATGTTTCATAATTTTAACGGTTTCAAAAATTATGCAATACGGTGTTTAAGCAGGCTAAGCACAATGTTTGTATCAAATTTGGTTGAGATCGGTAATTTTCCTAAGATTATATCAAAAAGAAATTTTTTGCTGAGGAGCCATTGTATATATAAATTTTTAGTAAATATTGATGAACTCCTTAGCCACACTATTCAAAAAATCTGAACGTCCGGCACATACACACAAATAAATTCAAGGCCGTATTTTTGCTTAAATTGCTTAACTTCGAAAATTTTTATGCAATTGCATTAGGTGAGGTATCAGTTTATTCGAAAATAAATGTTCTTTTCTATAAATACTACATATCTGAAAACTTTCATAGAAATTTTTATTAAAGTTTAACCAATGGAAACTCCCCACAAGCTAGGTCTAACAATATATTGTTATAGATCATTTTAAAGTTCTATAAAGCCTTTTTGTTTGTTTTTTTAAAATCGCATGAAAAATAGTCAAACTGTTAATGGATAAGTGCATCAAGTACGAACATAACGGTTGTTTTTAAATAAAATAAAAATGGAGGGTTAAGGAACTATACGGACCATAGCTACAACCTATATTGGTTTTGTTTCGGGTGTATTTCAAGACTTTTTTTTTGTAGCACCGTGTTATTATTATTAAATTGCAAGTTTGAAGTAGCAAGAGCTTAACATTAATTTTTGCCATTTTTTTTTTGTTGACGGTGTGACGCATGTTTTTCATACAAAGTAAGTATGCTAGAACATTTTTTGATAGGGAAGCAAATGAGCCGCACTTTATTATACTAAATTTGAATGAGAACTGAACTGAAAACCAAACTTTATCTAAAGGTTCTGATTTTGATGAAACTTTGCACAATTAATTTTCATAGTTTTTGCGAAAAGTCGGAAATTTGGATTTATACACTCCGTTGCATAATTATAAATCCAGTAGGTGCAATCAAGACAGGTAAAGACTTTCTTCTATGACTTTTGCATGGCAAGAGGTCTCTCAAAACTGAGTGGTTAATTTTTTAATAATTATATCCTAATTTTAAAGAAAACTCAAAAAATCTAAACATTACTTGTTGCAAAACTATAAATCCAAAAAAGGAATCCCAATAAAATGAGTAAGACATGCAAATATGTCCTTCTATACCCTATTTATGCTCCATTGACCTAAATTAACTGATTATGGCCTTCTGTACACTTAGACATAATGTCTTCGGTAAAGCAGCATCCAGTTTATACCACTTTTGCAAAATCCAATTGAAGCCATATAACGTTTTCACATTGGCGATTATCAGTATAAACTGTCCTTTCCAGTATTCCCCACACATTTTCCATTGGGTTGAGGTCACGAGAGCACAAGAGTCCGAATATTACTGGTTTCCAAGCAGCATTTTGCTTCCCTGCTGCACAATGATATTTGAAACCCATTCTGTGCCCATAATTTAAAAAATGAGTATATTGACATGAATTCGGGTTTACAATGGTTTTTGAGGTCGCTGAATTCAAATCTGAAGTCAAAATAACAAAAACCAAAACGGCCGATCCAATATGGCGCCTAAAAGCTTAAACACAATAAATTTGTTAAAAAATAATAATATTATTATATTATTAAAGAGTTATTAGGGTAGCCAAACTCGAATCTGTAACCAAATCACTACAAACAAAATGGCCGATCCAATATGACGCCTGAAATTAAAATAAATGTGTTTAATTTAAAAAAATATTTATTAAATTCACGTAGTGTTGAGTTATATTAGGTTTTGTTAAGTTTGTATCTAAAATTCTTATATGAAAATGTTATCGAATTCATTGGCGTCGCTCCTCCCATCAAGTCAAAGAATAATATTTCACTAATATGGGTCTAGAAAAAAGGCTCTTTAGAAGAAAGTATGCGTAATAAAGATTCAAAACACGAATTTTTAAAATCATATATTAAATTTTTCGCCTTATTTATAAAACATTTTGATAATTTTAAACACATTAAATTTTTCTTTTTACTTATAAAATAAATTATTATAAAATTCTTCTAGAACTTCGTCAGCGGAAAAATGTATATCTGTGAATATTCATAGATGCTAGACCGTTGAGCCTTTCTTGACATGTTGTATTACCCAAGTAGGTTTTAATTCTTTTCAGGCATGAAAAGCTTCGTTCAGGTGTGGCTATTGAAACGGGCAAAAGTGCCAATATACGTAAGATCTTAAAAACATTCCCAAAAGACGTTGTATTAGCTACTTGTAATGCCTCGAGAGCATTTCGAAAATGTTCGTGTGAAACTCGTTTTTTCCACATCTTTACCTCCAGAAGAAAGTTTTGTTTCGAGCAGTCGATTACTTTTTCATAGAAAGCAAACAGTTCTTCAGTTTTTTTTCGTTAAAACCATCTTTGGAAACAAAACACTAAAATTATTTAAAACTGATTTATGGTTTAGGAACCGGCTTTTCAAATGGGCAATATATGTATCAAGGAAGAGAATCTAAAAAGCAACGCGATAGTATGTCTCGGCGTCTCCGGTTTTCACATTAAAGTGATTCTTTTGGCGACTGCTGTATCGCGATACTTTGATTTCTGTACCTAGGTTGGTGCATACTTCTTCTACGTGTTCGAAAAGCAAATGGAAGTTTTTTTCTGCATCTTGTCGCATTTCTTCAAATTCCTTTAAAGCGTCGTCGGCTAAGCTCATTGCTTATGCAAGATCTTCATCAGGTACTTGTAATTGCCGGCTAGCAAAGCAACAACAATTTATAAAAAAGCAAATGCTTGGCTGTTGTCGCTGTGCTAACAGTTTTTCAAACCCTGATAATTTCTATAGATATTCGCACGATACATAGGGATCCGAAGAGGGAAGCGACACGTATTTGCCGCAATAAGAAGAGAAAGGCCGAAATACGTGAGTGCGAAGAGCTTGAAATGCTAGCCGACTGGAAGAATGCCCGAAAATTTTACCAGAGAGTTAGGCGACTTACCTCCATCACTGTCGGTCTGCTTCGGCAACCGTCATATCACCACGAACCAAGAGGGAAGCTAGTATGGTGACCTGATGCTGTATCAACCTCGCCCGCTGGGTAAGTGTGATACTAGCCACTCTGGTTTCCATGCGAGATCACCGCACCGACGTCCTTATCATTAATCCCTCCCCATCCCATCTTCCCTCCTTCCACCCTATAATCCTGAGTGGGGAGTCTTTAACTCATACCGCATCAAAACTGGTGGACCAGGTCGAGTCTAATATCGAAAATACTGGCAGCCAGGACCCGACAAGAACAACGCCGACAGTTGACGGACGTAAGGACGGCAATGGCTCCAAAGACCCTATATTTGGACCGGCGCAACGGACAGAAGCAGGCACTACGCAACAGAAGGAAAATCTGGGGCAGGTGGGATCCGAGGATGCTTCGGCACCCAAAGATGATATACCACAGGCCTCGACGAGTACTGGACTGACGACCGGACAGTCTAGGAAATTCGGGGACATCAGAAAGGTCACAGGTTTGAGTGGCGCAGGAGCCAAATGGTACCTGCGTTACGTAAACAAAGGCTTAACGTCTGAAGAGGCCAAGAAGAAAGTGCTGGACCGGGAGAAGTCCA
The DNA here is from genome assembly GCF_001687245.7 of Rhagoletis zephyria. Lineage (NCBI taxonomy): Eukaryota > Metazoa > Arthropoda > Insecta > Diptera > Tephritidae > Rhagoletis > Rhagoletis zephyria. Next base: position 41,964 of record NW_016157855.1, on the reverse strand, counting down.
ATGACAGCACAGGCGTGGTTGCGAAAACTAGACCCCCGGAGGGAAATCCGGAGAAAAAGGCACCCCTAGATTNGAGGGGAATCCGGAGAAAAAGGCACCCCTAGATCGGGAAAAACCCGGTGACAGTAAACGGGTGGCTGCGGAGCTTAGTCCTCCTGAAGGAAAGCCGGAGAAGAAGAAGAGCCGTCTTGAAACAGTGGCTCCAAAACCTAAGGCAGGGGCCAGGAAGCCGGGTGTTAGCTATGCTAGCGCCACTAAGCGCATTAGACTGGCAGTTCTGCCGAAGGCTTTCCCTGAGAGTACACTCGCTCGTGAGGATCAGGGAAAAATTGAGGACGCCATTGTGGAGGAGATGGGTAAGGGTTGGAGGTCAATACTCCAATTCGACGGCATCCACTTTCGGCCAGGCCTTATACTGGTCGACTGTTTGGATGCAGAATCAGCCGAATGGTTGCGCGAAATTGTCACAAAACTGCCTGACTGGGATAGTGCGGAACTGACTACGTGCGATGGGGACAACATACCCAGGAGGCACGTAATCACTACGTACCTACCAAAAGCGNTACCAAAAGCTGCAGGAGTGGACACGCAGAAACTGCTGAACCTCATTATAGCACAAAATGAGGGAATGCATACCGACCTATGGAAGGTTTATAGGAGCAATGATGAGAAGACGGGCAAACTGCTAACGATCGGGATTGACGACCGGTCGTTGGACGCTATCAAAAAGAAAAACTGCATCCTACGATACAGGTTTGGTAGTGTTCCAGTGCATGTGCACAAGGGCAGGGAACCGAAGGCGAAGATAGTCAAGCCAGGTACTCCACCGGGTGGTTCGGAATTACCGAAGGAGGTGGCTGAGATGGTAGCCGTGGAAGCAGCTAGGAACGCGGTAGTAGAGGAAGTCAGTCTTTTACCTCATGAGATGGAGGGTATAGACGACTTCGACCTCGGGCTACTGACCATTTGTGCTGATGACGACTCGGAGAGAGCCACCTTGTCAGAGTTTGACGAAACTCTGACAACGGACGAAGACGATGACCAGCACTAAGGTCGCACAAATAAACCTACACCATGCGAGGGCCGCGTCTGCGGCTATCGCTAGGGCAACCCTCAGGTCTACACTGGGAATAGTGCTGGTACAAGAACCCTGGGTCGTCAGGGGACAAATAAGAGGCTTGGCAGTAGAGAACAGGCAGGTAATTTGGGATACTACGTGTACGAATCCTAGGGCGTGCTTTTTAATAACTAATAGCTTGAAACATATATGTCTTTCAGATTTCCTGTCGAGGGATCTAGTAGCGGTCCAAGTCCCAGTCAACATCAACGGGACCATCCAGGACATCGTGCTGCATCGGGCTACTTCCCAAGAGATGACACGCACGCCCCACCAGAGCTTGTCACTAAACTGGTGAAGTACTGCGAGGCTAGGAAGCTACCCTTGATACTCGGGGGTGATGCAAATGCGCATAGCGAGGCATGGGGGAGCAGTGACACCAACCAAAGGGGTGAGTACTTTCTTGAATTTATCCTTAGAAATAAATTAGAAATCTTTAATGTTGGGAACATACCATCTTTTGTGACCCTCGCAAGGGAAGAGGTCCTTGATATTACCATAGGGAATACTCAAACGAAAGCGCTAGTGAAAGAGTGGAGAGTATCCAATGAACCCTCCATGTCAGATCATAGAATAATAAGGTTTGACATTGAAGCAACCCCTCTTATACATAGAGTTTTAAGAAATCCCAGGAAGACAGACTGGGAGAAGTTTAAAGACCACCTGAGGTTAAATGTATCACAACCTGGGCTAGGTCAGAAGATCAGGAACGAAAAAGAACTAGAATTCGCTACAAAGCGCTTCAATGAACTACTCATTGACTCATATGAAGACAGTTGTCCTATAAGTAAGGTACGTTCCTCCAGGGATGTACCCTGGTGGAACAACAACTTAAGTTAACTCAGAACCAAAGTCTGGAAACTGTTCAATCGAGCAAAACGAACCGGGGAGTGGTCAGAATACAGAAACACCTTAACTCTGTACAACAAAGAAATAAGGGAATCTAAGCGTTTAAGCTTTAGGAACTTCTGTGAAAGCATAGAAGATACTACGGAGGCAACAAGACTCTATAAGGTAATGGCAAAA
>NW_016157855.1:36445-39808 GCF_001687245.7 Rhagoletis zephyria | reverse complement strand
TATAAGGTAATGGCAAAAACGAACTGTATTTCGTCCGCAAATCTACGGAAGAGTGATGGGAGTTTCACTGGGAGCGAGGAGGAGAAGATCAAACTTCTCATAGATACTCACTTCCCAGGATCTACATCTTATTCCGAAACAGATCGGACTAAGCAGTGCAGTAAAATAAGCAGAGGAAACTGGTTAGTGGCTAAGGAAATATGCTCCGAGCCCCGGCTCAGGTGGGCGGTAAATACCTTCAAACCACTGAAGTCACCGGGAGCGGATGGAATTTTCCCTGGCATGCTACAGCAGGGCTTAGAATGCGTGATTGGACCGCTATTAAAAATAATTAGAAGCAGCATAGCATTGGGTTATATACCGAAGGTTGGAAAGAAGGACCCACTTCATCCAAAATCCTTCAGGCCGATCTGCCTGACCTCATTTGTACTAAAAGCTTTAGAAAAGGTAGTAGATAACTATGTAAGGACTACGGTCTTATTGAACTATCCGCTGAATTCGCGCCAACATGCAAATANATCTGCCTGACCTCATTTGTACTAAAAGCTTTAGAAAAGGTAGTAGATAACTATGTAAGGACTACGGTCTTATTGAACTAGCCACTGAATTCGCGCCAGCATGCATGTTTGGCGGGCCGCTCTACTGAAACCGCCCTATACGCACTGACATGCGCACTTCAAGATAGCTTAGAAAATAAGGAGACTGCTATATGCGCTTTACTGGACATCGAGGGGGCGTTTGACAACACCTCACATGCTGCAATAAACAGTGCTTTGATTAGCAGGGGGGTGAACAATATCCTCGTAGCCTAGATTAATTGCATGCTCCGCACCAGAAGGGTAGAAATACAAACCTGTACGAATAATACAGTTGTTGCCGGAACAACAAGGGGCTGTCCACAGGGTGGAGTGTTATCTCCACTACTATGGAATATAGTCGTCGACGGACTGCTCCAAGAACTAACAGATACTGGACTAACCTGCCAGGGGTACGCCGACGACATTGTAATATTATGCAGGGGGAAATTCGAAAACACCCTGTGTGATAGAATCCAGCTAGGGCTGAACGTAACCAAAAAATGGTGTGCCAAAGTGGGGCTGAATGTAAATCCAGCAAAAACCACTATAGTACCATTCTCAAGGAAATACAAACTTGATAGTCTAAAAGCGATAAGGCTAGATGGAACCAACATCATGTACCAAAAAGAGGTTAAATTCCTAGGAGTAATACTAGACCAAAAACTACTCTGGAACGCACACGTAGAAGAAACTGCGAAGAAAGCTGTAAGATCATTTATGACGTGTAGGTCCATGGCAGGTAAGAGTTGGGGCTGCACACCAAAGATACTGAGATAGATCTACACGACATTAGTACGATCCATGATAACCTATGGGGCCATCGTTTGGGCCGATAGAACTTCAAAACTTGGAGCAATCAAAGTGCTCTCCAACATACAAAGGCTGGCATGCGTATGCATAACGGGAGCCGTGAGAACCTGACCAACCGTATCATTGGTGGTTCTTTTAGATCTTACCCCTCTTCATATTTACATACAGACTCAGGCGAAAAGAGCTTTACTACGGATGACTTGGACCTATATCGGGGCAGCAGGGTGTCTTGGTCGTGGGAAGTTAGATATTCTTACGAATAAGTTCCCTGAAATTGCAATACCGAGGGGTACCATGAATCCGAGGTTCAGCTTTACAAATAGGTTTAAGACTGAACTGAGTAATAAGAAGAGCTGANCCGAGACGTATCGGATAAACCAAAACATGATTACCTGGTACACTGATGGCTCATTGACCGACGAGGGTACCGGGGTAGTTGGACCGAGGGTAAGATACTCGGAACCCATGGGAAAACATATGTCTATTTTCCAGGCTGAAACATACGCCATAGAAAGATGCGTGGACTTTAATATCAAACGAAACTACCGCAATCAGAACATCGCAATCTTGACTGACAGCCGATCGGCTATCAAGGCCCTCAGATCTTACCAGGTAACATCTAAACTGGTGATGGAGTGCCTCGGAAAGCTGAATACTCTTGGTCTGACCAATCAGGTTTGGGTTCTCTGGATTCCGGGACATATTGGTATTAAAGGAAACGAGATTGCCGATAAACTAGCGAAGAAAGGTGCATCAACCCCTTTCACCGGTCCAGAACCTTTCTGCGGCCTGGGAAAAGGGGCACTCTCTAAACTAGTTCGGCTAGAGGAAGAAGCTCAGAGGAATCACTACTGGCATAATCTACCAGGTTTAGAGCAGTCCAAAGCACTTTTAGAAACATATAACCTAAAACGCTTCAAGGAATGTATGAGCTTATCAAAGAATAACTTAAGAATTGTTACACGAATCCTGACAGGACACTGCAGGCTGAACTATCACCTGACTAAACTGGGAATTTACTCGCATGAGCGATGCAGATTTTGCAGGATGGAAAACGAGACTGCACAGCACATCTTAGAAGAATGTTCTGCACTGATGCATAAACGCAAAAGGCACCTGGGTGAACATCTGATAACCAAAGGCGAAGTGAAATCCGTAGACTTAGGTTCTATACTAAAGTTTCTCTCGGATACTGGATTAATAGACACACTATAATCCATGAAGGGGGTACAATAGATCTTATGGTCGCAGTGCTCTATCCCCAACAATAATAATAATAGGCGACTTACGGAAGGTTTAAAGACCGGGGCGTACTCCTGTTAGAACAATAATGGCGACCTAGTAACTGATGCCCAGAGCGTACTTAAATTATGGAGGGAACACTTTTCCGCCCTGCTAAATGGTAGCAGCACGGAAAGTTGCGGAGAAGAAGAACCCGAGCCCGCAGTCGATGATGACGGAGTCGAAGTTCTACCGCCTGACTATGACGAGGTACGTATAGCAATAACGCGGCTCAAAGACAACAAAGCCGCTGGAGCTGACAGCCTGCCAGCTGAGCTATTCAAGTACGGCGGCGAGGAGTTGATAAGGTGCATGCATCAACTCTTGTGCAGAATAGGGTCAGATGAACGCATGCCCGACGACTGGAATTTAAGTGTGCTCTGCCCAATCCACAAGAAAGGTGACCTTGCCATTCGCGCCAACTACCGCGGGATCAGCTTTCTAAGCATAGGTTATAAGGTCTTATCGAGCGTGTTGTGTGAAAGGTTGAAGCCCACCATCAATGTACTGATTGGGTCTTATCAGCGTGGCTTTAGACCAGGTATTCACAATACGCCAAATATTGGAAAACACCCGAGGCAAAAGTTCGACACTCACCACCTATTTGTCGACTTTAAAGCCGCTTGTGACAGCACTAAAAGGAGTTGCCTATACGCCGCTATGTTTGAATTTGGCATCCCCTCAAAACTCATAC
>NW_016157855.1:19247-34631 GCF_001687245.7 Rhagoletis zephyria | reverse complement strand
ACATACGACAAACGTTTTATGATTAAAAAAAAGGTACGTTTGTATGGGAATTTGTCGTATGTGACGCATTTTCAGCACATACAACAAAAGGCATACCCAATCATTAATATTATGTAACATACGACAAATGCGCACGAAATATCTTAAAAACTAAAGGAGATATAAAAAAATGGATTGCAGAAATCGAAAGAGCATGCCCAACTTAGTAAATCTGCATCAAAATCCCAAAATCGTGATTTTGCACATTCGTCATCCGTTTTCTGAGGCGACGAATTGTAGATTAGAAAAGGCAATAAAAGGCAACATCAAATGTGTATGTATGGAATCAGAGAAAGCTAAATCGTGGACGTAGTTAATCGAATATACACTATCTCTTTAGCAGAAAAATAGGCAATTTCCATAAAATCCATTCCTTGGTGATCCGTATGTAAACCGGTAACAAAATTTAATGGTTTTATCTGCCTACCTAAAGGAGATATATCGCAAAATCTGAACTATCAGTGGTATGGGGGATAAAGCTTATACACAACCGATCTGGACGACTTTCTCAGTAGAGTTTGTGTGACTATTTAGAAAATAGCTGATGAAATTTCTCGGTTTTAGCTTTTCAAACAATGGAGTTTTAAAGTAAAACCCCATAACTGAACAATCAGTTGTAAGAAGACTATAGGTTATAGTGACCCCATCTTTGTAATTTGCTCTATAAGTATTCTGTTGATAATGAGTGAAAGTAGTGCGAAATTTCATGTTCCTAGCTGCATAAATGGAGGAGTTATAACAAAAAATCTCATATGCGAACAATCAATTGTATGGGAGCTATATGTTATAGTGGTCCGATTTTTCCGTTTCCGACAAATGATTAATACATTATAAAACTGTAATCACTTACCAAATTTCAGTCGGGTATTGCGAAAATTGAGATTGCATATAAACAGACGGGCATGGATCTCCAATGACCACGAAACACATTTACACCTAAATTCAAAAAAATACCCGCGGCTTTTATATTCATGTTCGAAAAATCTTTAAGCTGATGCCAGATAAGAAGCTTACTTCGCTTTGCGTGACAGATAAGATGAAATGTATGAAAATGCACAAAGTAGAGCTGGAAAACTATCGATGGCACTATCGATAGTATCGATGATTATTGACTATCGAAAACATCGATGGTTTTGTAAGCACTATCGATAGTTTTCACTCGTACATACATTATTCAGTAACATACATATTTCGGAGCGCAGATGCTACTTGAAGGTAAAAATCGTTGATAAACTTTTATTCCTTGAAAAAAAAAATATCGTCATATTTTAGCAATTCTGATCTCATTTTCAATAAAAGTTGTTTTGTTTAATTTTTATACTGTTTTAATCAAAACTATCGATAGTGTCGACATTTTCGATAGTATCGATGGTTGTGACTATCGACTATCGAAACTGTCGATGGCCACGACCATCGATAGTTTTCCAGCTCTAGCACAAAGCATGCCACATAGATAGTTTTAGCTGCAGCGCAAAGCGAAAATATGGCCAACTCCCATCTTTTTGCGCGCGTTGACTCTCAACTAGTTTAATATTTATTTTGTGTCGTCCAAATTCGAGTTTTCATGCAGAAACATAAAATTTATGGGTTGATTATTGATGTTCGGTTGGCGATGGGCAAATTCGCTGAAATGAAAATGTTTATTATGAACAAGCTTTTATTTGACACTAGCCAATGCCTGCTTGCTTCGCGGCGCCTAATAAGAACTTTTGCGTTGGCCAATGACGAGCGTTGAAAAGCAAAAACAGTCTGTAAAGTCGGAATTTTTAGTTTAAGTTGAAAACACTAAAGCGCAGTATCCTCCTCACACATATGCAAAGAATAGTAACGCTGTGATACCATATGCGATACTAATCCCTTTCGATGTCATGAGCTTTACCAATGATCTTATTTCCGCCTGTGAGATCTTTTTCTAAGATCTTGCAACTTCAACATTGGTCCGATGCGCAAGCCAATAAAAGTCCTTATAAGGAAACTTAAGAGCACAGATGTGCGTTTTCGTTTAAAGGAGGGCCAAGAATCCTCGCTGTCCCACATGATTAAAAGTTTTCCCGTACATTGGCAAAATGAGTCGTGTGATCTCTTGAATATCGTTAAAATGAAGCAATTAATATACCTACCGTAATCTTTCCTTGTTAATTCGCCGCTTTTACAATTCGTGTTAATATTTATGAAGTGGTTTCTAGGTAGATGTAAGCTCGTATTTAGGCTGCATGAGGACGTCAGAACAAAGGTGCGCTTACACAATTTTGCGGTATTTCTATGCATAATTAACCCCATCCAAACCCCCGACCAAACACACGGGGCTTCTACACATTTCGACTGCAGCGCCATCCATTTCTTATCATAAAATGAATACCTATTATGAGTTTCAACCATATTGTATAAAAAATACGAATTTTCCCAATACCTTGAGATTGTTTGAAATCCATTAAGAAAACATTAAATTCTTGTGTGATTCATTTTTCTCAAATGCTTAAGGAGTTATAAGTAAAAAACGATAATTTTTGTAAGCTCAATTTTAAAAATACTTCCAGAAGGCGTTTTTTTTTTGTCCGATTTCAAAAACTTTCAAGACTGTATTTACGAAGGTCAGGCGCAATGTGTATATATTGGTAAAGATTGGTGGTTTTCGAGATACAAATATTTTACATAAGTGGGCGGGCTACGCTCAGTTTTCAAAAAATTTTGCGAAAAACTAATTTTTGCTTGAGATCCATTGAAAATATAATTTTCGAGTAAGTATTAAAAAATTCGTTAACCGCACTGCCCAAAGATCTGAAAATCCTTTACATACACACATATATATATTCATATTCATGCTCGTATTTAGGACAAAAATTAATTTGTGTATTTTCAACGAACTTGTGAATAATCTTATCTTACGATCACGCTTAATGCCTAATGTTTTAGTCTGTCAGTGTGCCATCAAAAAAACGGGAAATTATAAGCCATTCACGCAAAGACCTATTCAGACAATATTTGTTATATTCAATATTTTCAAAGGCACGCAGTTGTAAAAGGTCTTACTTTATTATTTAATGTGTAATTAACATGTACATAAAGAAATAAGAACCATTTAGTAATCGCTGAAAGTCCAAAAGGGAAAAGAACTTAAAATGTTACCTTTTTGATAATTGCGTCACATTTGTATCAAAATGGCCCAAGTTTTTTATAAAAAGTAAACTTATATTAATAGAATTAATCTAAATATGAGTGCCAAACAAGCACACGGCTCCGGAGGTTTGCCCATATGTAAGGTATAACCTTCGACAATTTGACGGAACTCTATCCAGTGGTATCTAGTATCCGTTGCACACTGGTCCGCTTCATATGTTAGTGCATAAGAAAAAAAAAACACAAACTAAGGAGCATATTCATAGTGAAAATAAAGTCGGCTCTAAAGTTAGTGGCAGCTTTTTGACTTTAGTTTCAATGGAATATCTGCTTTGTTTCGATTATGAATATGACCATAAGTCTTACAAGGTGCCTCCATTTGTAATAAACTTATCTTTGGTATAGTAAACTTTTTAAATGAGTTTTCTTCACAATTCGCATGGTTGTTTTTCTGGGCCCTTTTTATTTTATGCGTGGAACTTTATATATTGGCCACTGTGGTGTAGTGGTTAGCAGAGCGAGCTTCCATTACGCAGGGTCTGGGTTCAAGCCCAGTTCAACCCAATACCAGAAAAAAAATCTTTTTTTTTTTTTAAATAGCGGTCGCCACTCGGCAGCAATGGCAAATCTCCGAGTGTATCTGTGACTCGAAAACCTGCTTCGCATAAACATACGACCTTCATTCGGAGTCGGCGTAAATTGCGACAAACACTAACATATTCTGTAAGCGCCAATCTATTAATCGTAATTAAGCGTTATACGAGAATAAATACTATTAACATTTATCTTAGAAAAAGCAGAAAGAAAGAAGCGATTCATCGTTTTTTTAACTAACCTTTGACGAATAACATTTGATTGTTACGTAATTCTTACCTACTTAATGTCAGACTTCCTCTTCTTCGTCACAGAGATGCTTTTGACTGTCAAGACGCACATAACATTGCGAGGCGCCACAATGAAAACGTTGCCGCAAACAAAACGGCTCATTTTGATTAGCCAAAAGTCAGTTGGTTTGAATTCGTTCCATACATTGTTGCTTTGCCGCATTGACGCGCGTCAAAAGTTAAGAGATGGGCGATGTTTATCAGTTGCGGCAATGCATGCGTTGCCAATGTGGCGTCTTCTATTCAAAATCCCAGAGTTAACTTCGATGTCAGTCAAAAGTATCCCTATGAGGCAGAAAAGAATTTCTATCTGGCGAGGCCTTTACTCCTATTTGTCGCTGTAAGCGCCTAAGCGATTTTGGCCGAGTCCAAAACAGCACGCCAGTCATTTCTGTTCGGTGGCAACCGATGCCAATTGGAAATGTCAAGTGAAGCCAAGTCTTTCTCCACTTACTCTCCACTTAAGTATGAAGTCATGACCAAAAAATGTAATAAAACTAACAACAGTAAAGACAACATTTATTTAGAAAAAAGTAAGGGAAGCTTTTTAGAGCAAAAGTGGTCTTAAATATTTTAATTTTTTTAGTAATCTATTGCATTTTTGTGACTTTTTTCGAATTTGAGTAGTGCTTTTACCGCCGTAACCAGTGCTTAGATGTGCCTACTACCACTCGGGAGGTCCATGGTTCAATTTCTGGTCCCAGCAACATCAAAAAAGTTTTTTGAAATAGCGGTCGCCCCTCGGCAGATAATGGTAAAAATCAAAAAGCAGAACAAAATTGGAGAAGGATCTCGGCCACACACGTAGAAAACGTTAAAGCGCAAAAAATGATATACTGTTCAACCTCAAATACTAAAGATATAATTATAAAACTTATTACTAGTCTCCCTTTAACTGAAAAAAACCTTGAAAGCTTGGAAAAACTCAAAGTTTTTATAGATTTTCATTTAATTTTATTAAGAGGTGAAGATTTGTATGAAATAAAAAAACTTTTTTTTATTTATAAAACCCCCGGTTTATTCGATTTTCGATAAATCAAGATTTCAAAAAACCGCCTATAAATATCGAAAAACAACCGGTAGAAACCGGTTTGGAAAAACCGAGTCAATCACCCGAAATCATGTGTCGAGTAAAATATATTTAGCAGACTTTTTCTGCGTGTGACTCTGCGTTGGATTTCGATGCTGACATTTTTATCGATATAAATGCTGGTTCCCAAGTAAACGAAATTCTCTACTTTCTCGAAATTATAACTTTAAACAGTTATGTGTGTCTGTTTGTTCGATGACAGGAGATACTTGCTATTGTCCTCGTTTACCACCAAACCCATTCGCTTTGCCCTGATCCAACTTGGAAAAGGAAGAACAGATTTCGCTGGTTTGCTACGGATAATGGATTTACACGGCATACACCAGTAATTGCACGCTCTGTAGTAAATTGTTCCTGAGCGGTTCATTTCTGCAGCTCTTCTTATCTTCGCCAACATCAGATTAAAGAAATCACATAGAAAGGAGTCGCCCTGTCTGAAACGCCGTTTGGTGACAATCTACTCGAAGAGGTTCCCAGTTCTGACGGAGCTGGTATTATCGCTCAACGTCATTTTACACAGCCGTATCAGTTTCTTGGGGATAGCAAATTGAGACATCGCGGCATAAAAACAACCTATTTTGATGCTGTCGAAAGCGGCTTTGAAGTCGACCAACAGATGGTGAGTGTCAATTACTCACGGGTATTTTCCAATTATTAGAATTGCTTATCCAGGTGTTAAATTAAAATACGTAGTTCTTTTTTCCAGCCCATCGAGATTTATTGTTTCGATGAAATGCATATTTTAGAATTTTTCAGAATTTTAATGAAAAGCCAAAAATGTATTACTTTAAAATACAATTTTTACTTAAAAACCAAACAGTCTTAGTGAAAAATGCACCTAAACAGACCAAGTAAATCAGAAAGACCTATGGAAATCCGAAATGAATGCTAGTGATACACATAACACTAAGAAAAATGATTAAAGTTATTTTTAAAAAACTTCATGAAAAAAGACAAAAATTAATTAATTTAAAATAACATTTTTACTGAAATAAGTAACTGTTGTAATTAAAAATACCCCTAAAGACTATGCAAATTTTTTATTATTTTTTTAGTAGCTTAGTAAACCTATCCATATAGCTTATTAGTTTTTAAGATCCATCGAAGGCCTGTGTAATAACAGACATGATGGCATGCATTTTGTAGAATTTTTAACAATTTTCAAAAGAAAAAACAAAAATTAATGAATTTGAAAATAACACTTTTACTTCAATAACCAACAGTTTTAGTTAAAAATTACCTTGGAGTCTAAATAAATCAGAAAGATTTCTGGAAATTTTACGCTAACGCCACTAATACGCAGGAACACTAATGAAAATTTACGTGACGGGAGTTTTTAGCTTAGTACTTAATATCTAAACAAAAGTCTAATTAGGTTTTTAAGGGTAAAACCATCGCAGGCCTGTGTTATATAATGCTAACCATTTTTCTATTGGATATTTACGCAAACCCTGGAATGAAAAGCTGGTGCGCTTGTAAGTAGGTATGTGTTTGAATGCACATTGGGTACAGTGTTGATAATTGCATTTTCCAAATTCGTATGAAAATGTAATTCGAATTGTACTTTTTACCACTAAATTGTACAAAATTTTGATTCCTATTATTTTTCTAATGTTTCGTTATTGTGTACAACTTGTATTTAGTTATTGTTCCAATAAAGTACAAATAATTGCCGAAAATTTCGAAACAATATTACCTTTATTTTATTTACATAAAGTTTACACACTTTTACTTCAAATATTATGAATTTAAATGCATGTATGTAAGTACATAAATGTTAATAAACATAAAGGTTACAATGAATGGATATTTTTAAATTTACAAAGTATAAATTACTAATCCAGCAATAATTACTCGTACTTTCAACTGTGTCTGAACTTTTTATAAATGTTATATAAAGAGGAAATTGTTTCTACTGGAAGTCTATTTCGACGATTTATTTTTATTAATTCTTGTATAGCACATTGGCTGAAGAATGCGTAATCGACACAAAACTCAAAAATATTGAGGTTGAGCCAAGGCAATAAATTCTTTGTTCTTCTTCTTCCTCTTCCTATTTGGCGCTGTAACCGCCTAAGCGATTTTGGCCGAGTTCAACAAACTGGCGCCAATTGGAAATGCCAAGTGAAGCCAAGTCCTTCTCCACCTAGTCTTTCCATCTCAGCGGCGGCCTTCCTCTTCCTCTGCTACCATCAGCAGGTTCCGAGTTGAATACTTTCAGAGCTGGAGTGTCGGTGTCCATTGTAAAGCTCATACAGCTCATCTTTCTCTCGAAAACTCCAAGAGCCGCCTCATCGGATGTTGTCATTGTCCATGCTTCTATGCCATATACCAGCACGGGCATGATGAGTGACTTATAGAGTGTGGTTTTCGTACGTCGAGAGAGGACTTTACTCCTGAATTGCCTACTCAGTCCAAAGTAGCACTTGTTGGCAAGAGTGATTCTGCGTTGGATTTCCATGCTGACATTATTATCGGTGTTAATGCTGGTTCCCAAGTAAACGAAATTCTCTACATTCTCGAAATTATAACGGTCAACAGTGACGTGGGTGCCAAGGCGCGAATGTGCTGACTGTTTGTTTGATGACAGGAGATACTTCGTCTTGTCCTCGTTTACCACCAGACCCATGCGCTTTGCTTCCCTATCCAACTTGGAAAAGGCAGAACAGACTTCGCGGTTTTTGTTACCGATGATGTCGATGTCATCGGCATAAGCCAGCAATTGCACGCTCTTGTAGTAAATTGTTCCTGAGCGGTTCAGTTCTGCAGCTCTTATTATCTTCTCCAACATCAGATTAAAGAAGTCACATGAAAGAGAGTCGCCCTGTCTGAAGCCCCGTGTGGTGGCGAACGGCTCGGAGAGGTCTTTCCCAATTCTGACGGAGCTGGTGGTATTGCTCAACGTCATTTTACACAGCCGTATCTGTTTGGCGGGAATGCCAAATTCAGACATAGCGGCGTATTGGCAACTCCTTTTAGTGCTGTCGAAAGCGGCTTTAAAGTCGACAAATAGGTGGTGAGTGTCGATTCTTTTCTCGCGGGTCTTTTCCAAGATTTGGCGTATTGTGTTGCTGTCTTCTATTCAAGCAATTTCACACTTTTGAAACAATTAGGGTACACTGTATGCACATCTTTATGAACGCGATGTTGCAAACCGCAACAATAAAATTTTTTAACGCAATGGGAAAACTAGCGTAAAGACTGTTGTCACGCTCAACTTAACTTAAATCTAACAAAGCGAAAGTTTAAAAACTTTCCACATACCTACATACATCCGTATATTTACATATATTTCTATAAAAACAAGCAGCTGTGGTGTAGTGGTTAACAGTGCGGGCTACCGTTCCACAGGGGCTGGGTTCGAGCCCAGTTTCCGACTATCATCAAAAACAAAAGAAAAGAAAAAGTTTTGACGTAGAATACGTCTTACGTTTCGATATGGAGGCTATGCTCAAATGTTGTAGTTGTAATTTTCGGAAAATGCTTATTGCACGAGAACTAATGAAGCGATTGCAAAGAAAAGTGTGGCGATAATAACTAAGCCTATAGACAGATTAATGTTTGTGAGAAACCAGTTCGTTTTCTGTTGTAGAAACAATGGTAAATATTGGCTTATTGCGGGGTCAATTTAGAGCCATTAAAGTGCTCTAGCAACTTATGATTTGCAGATATAACTTTCATTTTCGGGATATGGGTTCTTTAGAGCAGTATAAATATTATCGTGTAAAAGTTTTATATAAATTCAACAAATATTGAGCATTTTAAGGCAAAAAATGCTCGAAAACTGCTCAAATGATTTTGTTTTTAATTTTTTAATCAAAAATTCAATTTTTTCCCTTCGTTTGGTATATGGGAAGTATTGGTTGATGTCTTCTAAGTATGTTTATTTTATTCAAACATATTGGCATAAATGATTTTCCATACAAAATCACTTCGCTATCATTTCGTAAACACGAACTTGCGCTGAAAGTGAGAGAAGGAGACAAAAAGTATGTGTGTGAAGGTATTTCGGATTTTGAGTAACAGATGTCGAGTATGTAAATACATACAAACGTACATATGTTGATTGCAGTTAACGTGGATCTGTGTTTCTTCTAGTAATCTATGTATTTATGTATGTACATATGAATGCATAATACGCGACAAATTTTCGTCATAACGGATCTGTACCGTTCGTTCGATTTTACAAAATGAGGTATCAAATTAAAGGACTTGGCCTGTGGATGTGGAATAATTTATTATTTTTTCAAAAAGAGTTGCCAACTGATAAAGCAATTAAACTCAAATTACTCTTAAGTTAAATCAATTATTACAATATGATTATCGATCGAAATGGTTTTGAAAAGGCTTTATTTCTTAATTATATGTAGGATTGTTGCCACCTGTTTCAAAAGCAAGTTCGACTTAAATAAAGGCAGAAATATTGAGATGTATGTATATTACGGTTGCCAGACGTACTGATTTTATCAGTACAGTACTGATTTTTCAACTCTTGTACTGATTTTATTAATTTCTTCAAACAGTACGCTAATGTCCTGATTTTTCAGAATTTGTACTGATTTGTACTGAATTTTCAATTCAAACAAAAAATTTTAGGATTTTCTTAAGGTTTTTACATAACGTTGTAACTTCCTTAAACTGTACTGTAAAAAGTAAGATGATAATTTAATTATAGTTGACATGTTTCAGATAATGTTTCATATGCCTAAGAAATTAATACAAAACAAGTAAGAAAGTCTAAGTTCGCGCGGAGCCGAACATTAAATGACCGGCGCAAGTATTAAATATATGATTTTCACCTTTCTGAAAGCTACCTCTACATGGTAAGCCAGGGTGTATAAATTTTGAGTAAATTAGCGTCCTCAAACTTCGAAATATTGAAGTTTCAAGCATTTCTGAAATTTACCGTTATATGTGTCTATATCTATCTCGATTCGTTTTGCCTGTTACAAACAACCGTTATGTGAACTAAGTTATAATACCCTTGTGCACAAGTGCGCTCGGGTATAAAAAATATCAATCCTTTTATGGGCATATCGCCGGGTCGTTACATACCAGATTCTAATATAAAAATCCACCTAAGACTTAACTGTTTGTTATAATACTATAAAACAAACAAAACAAAAGATATTCGTTTAAATTGAAAACTCATACTTATAAAAGTTCAACTGAGATCAAATTCGGAGGCGCATATCAAAATCCGAACAAGGAAAATTATTAACATTTTACCATATTATAAGAAAACGAATATATTACCTACTGGTCAAAATAATAGCACCACAAAATTTTTTTCAGTTTTGACTATTTCTTTGTTTGTTTATTATCTACTATAAGGCAAAGGTCAAAATAAAAACAAAACCAAAGATGCGTAAAGATAAAGGCAAAAAATGAAGACCAAGGTAAATTTAAACACTTTACATACTTATATAAGGGCAAAGGTGAAGGGGAATATGTACATAGATGAAGAAAACGATAAACATAAAAGTAAAAACAAAGATAAATATAAAGAAAGAGATGAGGATGAGGATAACGATAAAAGTAAAGATGAAGATAGAGGAAGAAAGATTATAGAGAAAAGGATATACATAGATAGAGACACAGAGAGTCAATCTGGGAACTGTTTCGGGATTTTAAAGATTTTGAAGATTTTTGGGTTCCTCGGGACTTATATAAATAAGTTATAATAAAATAACAGAACCGTATTTTTATCGACTTTGTTATCGAAATTTTGCTATCGATGTTTTCGGAACTTATCGCTATAGTAATCGATTTTGTTATCGATTTGTAATCGATATTTTTAACGATTTTTTATCGATATTTTGTATAGATATTGTTATCGATATTTTTATTGAATTTGTTATCGATTAGTTATCGATTTTGTTGTCGATTAGTTATCGATTTTGTTATCGATTATTTATCAATTTTGTTATCGAAATATTTATAGATTTTGTTATCGATATCTTCGTCCGTATTTTTATCGATATTTTAATCGGTTTTTGCTATCCATTTTTTATGCATTTTGTTATGATGTTATGATTTTGCTATCGTTATTATTATCGATTTTGCTATCGAATTTTTATAGAATTTGTCATAAATTTTGTTATAGATATTTTTATTGGTTTTGTTATCGATATTTTGTTGGATTTTACCATCGATTTTGTTATCGATAGAGTATAAAGATAAAGGAAAACAGAATAACATAAATGTAATTAGAACAAACATGGGTAGAGATAGGGATCTATATAGGAAAAAGACAACAAATTTATCCTTAAGTAAAAGCAGATCGTCCTTTAAAGTATAAAACTGCGTACCGTCATTCTGCAAAACCGCGTTACTGACATTTTCTGCCAAAAATTGGATTTTCTCACACAAGCTCTTGGCTCAATCCTTATCCATTCGTCCTGAAATATACTAGCCATAAATGCGATTGCTTTATAAAAAAGAGAACGATTTTGAAATATGAGTGTTTTTACTCTATATAAAATAATTTATGAAACCTCACATACGCGGGTTTGAATTATCTTGATACGCGGTTTTGATTTTGTTAATACGCGGTTTTGTACTTTAAACGACGAGATGTATGTACGTATGTAANCACATACGCGGGTTTGAATTATCTTGATACGCGGTTTTGATTTTGTTAATACGCGGTTTTGTACTTTAAATGACGAGATGTATGTACGTATGTAAATATGTATATTGGTTATGAGACAAACTAGATATGTAACGTAAGTTTCACTTCTCCAGTGTGGCCCAGGCGCACTTACTTTTTTTTGAATATTTTGCTCAAAGTGGCTCTTAGAGGGTTAAAAACTAAATTCGGCACATCTACACCAAGTCTTCTTTCTTTTGATATGAGTTTCATGAAAATCAATGGGGATTAAGTACCTCAAAAGTGTACCACAAAAATCATGTTTGCGTATTAATATATAAGATATATGCGAACATATTGCATGGAATTGAATTTGCCATATCTCGACTTTGGAGCCAGCTATCGGGGTTATTTTTGGCACGTGTATTTATCCTTATGTTTATCCTGAGTTTGAACCAAATCGGACTATAAATGCGATTTTTTAGTATAGCTCGACCCCTGTGCCACCTATCGGAAAAGTTTAATGTTTGTGCGCTCCTCCTCCGAAACACCTTTCCAACAAAGCAACAATCGTTCAAATCGGATAAGAAACATAGGAGAAATTGTTCCCAATTAATTCATGCTTGCCTATTTATATATAGATCCTCATATAAGCACCTACTATTGATATGTCTTCATACCAAATTTCAAGTTCGTGGCACTTGTTGTTCCGAAGTTATAGCTGATAAAAAATCTCACGCCTATGGGATGTGCCACGCCCCCTTTTGCAAACTCGTTTATATATACCCTCCTATAAGCACCTACCATTGATATGTCTGCATACCAAATTTCAAGTTCATATGACTTATGGTCTGGAAGTTATAGCTGATTAAAAATGTCAAGCCTATGGGAGGTGCCACGCCCCTTTGTCGGATCCCAATTTTTTTACTCTTTTATAGGCCCAGGTGTCATGGCAATACTCTGTCAAAATTTTGATCGATTCTGTCCGTCCGTTTAGACTGCAACCTGGCACATACATACATACTTTCACAAATATATATATAGTAGAAATGTGTAGAGATATAAAGAAGAGACATTGTGAAGTTTCGCTTAAACCGACATCGATAGTTTTCAAAAACCATCGATAGTGGCGACAGTTTTCAACTATCGATAGTATCCCAACTGTAATTTGAATTAAGAGTAT
The DNA here is from genome assembly GCF_001687245.7 of Rhagoletis zephyria. Lineage (NCBI taxonomy): Eukaryota > Metazoa > Arthropoda > Insecta > Diptera > Tephritidae > Rhagoletis > Rhagoletis zephyria. The sequence goes on along the minus strand of NW_016157855.1, from coordinate 21,726 downwards.
TAAATAATAATAATGTTATACGAAAAAGATTTAATGAGGTTTTAACGAGGAATGCCATCTGTTTGAAAAATCGAATTAAATTAAATTATATGAAATATTGAAATATTGGCGTCAATCAAAGGAGTATTAAGAAATTTGTATTTCGTTTGAGCATTTATAACAAACCCTCTTTTCAAGCTGTGTAAAAAGTTAAAATCAAATTATTTAATAAGTCAAATGAATTCATAAAGTATGGGTATAAATTGAATAAATAATTATACATTTTTTCTGAACTTTATTTAGGAGGGTGGCCATATGTTTTCGAAATTTTTTATTTTTTTTTGTCGCGGGCAGGGGGTCGAAAATGCCTATTGCATCATCAAAGCTGTCGTCACAACAATGGTATGTCCGGAGACTAAAACACTCCCCCCGAATTGGACCCGTCGCCCACCCTGGGACCACTAACCGCATTGCTTCAGGGTGGCGTTCCATATTTCTCATTAACTAAAGTTCCCTCGGTGCACCTGCGTCCAGCTCCCGCTTCTTGACTCTAAGTAAGTATTCTGCATATTTAGCTATGTTCTTCCAGTTAGTTTCGCTATGTAGCATGGCTTGGATGACGTTATCTGGATTAATTGGTCGGTTTCCCACCTTTTACATCTGAAAAAAGTGTGCTCGGCATCGTCTTCTTCTGCGTCGCTGTATATGCATGACGGCTCTTCGGCTTTTCCCATTCTATACAGGTATTTGCGAAAGTAACCATTCCCAGACAGCATCTGTGTGGCGTAATAGTTTATTTCGCCATGTTCTCTTTAGGTCCACAGTTTTAGGTCTTTTATTAGCCTAGCCGTCCATCTACCGCGGCTTTCGTTTTGAAACCTATCTTGCCATAGTCTTAGTGTCTCGTCTCTTACTCTTTCCCTTTCGTTGGCACTTGGATTCGTTTGCGCCTTAAACTCCCACATTTTCTTGCGTTCGGCTGCTAGCAGGTCAATGGGAACCGTTCCGCTTATAACTAGTATTGCCTCGCCGGACACTGTACCGTACGCAGAGGCTACTCTTAAATCTGCTGTGCGATGAGCTCTAGAAAGTGTCTTGCAACGGTTTTTTTTCTGTAGGGTGTCAGCCCAGATCTCCGCTTCGGTAAGCCGTTACCTTTGCTGCTTTTGCGGCTGCATGCTGCATTTGTGCCCAATACGTTAGCCTGGGGTCTAGCCTTACGCCTAAGTACTTTATTACTCTTTGCGTCTTTAATGTAATGCCGGTCAGTTTCATGCTCACTTCTAAGGGAATACGCTTCTTGGTTAGGAGTATTACCTCGGTTTTCTCTGCTGCAAGTTTAAGACCGTGTGAGTCGAGCCATGCCTGTGTTCTTATCATAGTCTGGTTTAATTTGCAACGGGCGTCTTCGGTGTCTCTTGCGGTGATCACTGTGGCAATGTCATCAGCGTAGCCTACTAAATATGTGGCATCTCAAGGTTTAATATTCCGTCGTAGCTGACGTTCCATAGGTCTGGCCCAAGAATGGAGCCATGTGCTGCGCCCGACGTGATCGTCATTTGCCGGGGTCCATCGGTGGTATGGTACAGTAACTTCCGGCCTTCCAGGTAGCTTCTGACCATGAGTCTAAGGTACGTGGGTATGTTGTAGACTTCTTCTAGTGCGTGTATCATATTTTCCCATTTTGCGGTGTTGAAGGCGTTGCGAACGTCTAAGGTTGCAAGCAGGACTAGCTTTTTGTGTTGGTATGCGGCTTCTACTGTTGTTGTTACGTGTTTTATAGCTCCAATTGTTGATCTACCGGGCCTGAATCCGTACTGTCTTGAGGAAAGTCCGCCACCGCTAGCGATAGCCGCTTCTATTCTAGGTTTTAGCAGCCTTTCTAAGAGTTTTCCAGCTGTGTCCAGCATACAGAGGGGTCGATACGCTGATGGTGAGTCAAGGTTTCCCTTTCCTTTGGTGATTAGGACGAGCTGCTGCCTTTTCCAAATTTCTGGGAATATTCCGTTCTTGAGGCAGGCATTGTACATATTTAGAAGCACTTGAGGGCGTTCTGTGGCGATTATTTTTAGAACTTCTGCTGGAATGCCGTCTGGGCCTGGTGCTTTCTTGGCCTTTACTCTATTAGTGGCGGACTTGAGCTCTTCTGCGGTAAATGGTGGTATTTCTTGAGGAGCGATGATAGGCTCCATTTCTTTGGTTAATGCCTCATGCGTGGGAAAGAGTTCGCTTACTATGTAGTCCATTTTTTGAGCGCTAAGCTCTGGTGGTTTTGCCATGGCCCCAAGTTTTTTCATTACCACCTTGTATCCGAGACCCCAGGGATTTCTGTTTATATCCTCACGCAGTTCTTTCCACTTTCTGTTCTTGCTGGCCTCAATTGCTCGTTTGAGTTCTTTTCTAGCAGGTTGGTATAGTTGTGCCTCTTCGATTGCAGCGCTTCTACGCCTGGCCCTGGTGTAAGTACGCCTCAGGTGGAGGCACGTTCGTCTTAGTTGAG
>NW_016157855.1:5845-19226 GCF_001687245.7 Rhagoletis zephyria | reverse complement strand
GCAGCTTGGTATAGTTGTGCCTCTTCGATTGCAGCGCTTCTACGCCTGGCCCTGGTGTAAGTACGCCTCAGGTGGAGGCACGTTCGTCTTAGTTGAGCTTTGTTTTCCGTCCACCAATATGCAGGTGTTTTGTGTCGATTGCTTCCAACTGTCGGCATCGCTTTGGTACAGGCTCTGGAGATCATTTTTATTGTAGTCTCTACTATTTCCGTTGCGTTATTGTGAGAGGATTCTTCTGAGCCATGCGCATTTATTTCAGATAGTAGTGCTTCACTATTTAATTTCGAGACATTCCATTTGCGAGTGCTACATTGCATCTTCTTTCGTAAACCATCGTTTTTGGAGTCTATTATAAAAGAGATGTATTGGTGATCGCTACCAGTGTAATCTTCCAATACTTTCCATTCCTTTATGGTGCCTGCTATGCCTTCTGATGCTAGTGTGATGTCTGGCGTGGTTTCCTCGCATCCTGGTCTTCGGAAGGTTGTTGCTGCGCCAGTATATAGCACTATAAATCCGAGTCGGGCTGACATTTCTAGCACGCGTTTGCCTCTGGAGTCCGTGTTTGGCATCCCCCACTCCGTGGCTCTTGAGGTTAGGTCTCCTGTCATCAGAAAGGGTCCTTTCAATTTCATGGCCGTATCTTCGATATCGTCGAGTTTATCTCGGAAGTCTTGTATGCTATCGTTTGGTGTCAGGTATCAGCTTATTATTTTTATATGGTTGTATCTGGCCCAGGCGAAGCCGTTTCCATGTCCTTTTTCAGAGATGTGTATGCTGCTTCCGGGGGGGCCCATATAGCAGCGGTGCCACTGCTGTCTGCTATCCAGATCCCGTGTTCTTTTTTCTTATACAGTTCGCTTATGATTACAAGGTCATAATGCTGCTCAGTGATCATCTGTGTCAGTAGCGCGTGAGCCGTTTTACTTCTGTGCATGTTGGCTTGCAGGACATTCATTTCTTGGACCAGTTTCTATATACTGAGCATCTTATGGAGCTTGGGATGTGATCCAGCTCAGTGTATTTGGCTTCCGAGCACAAGCAGCATTTTGGTGGCTTATTACACTCTTTTAGCTTATGACCTGGTTGACCGCATTTTATACAGAGGCCTTGCCCTCTTCTGTCTGGGCCTTTGCAGCCCCCGATTAGATGGCCAGGGCCAAAACATCGAAAGCACCTCTTGCAGTTTTCTTTGAGTCGCACTCTACAGTTTATACACCCGATTTTGATCCTTGCTTGCTTTATTATTATATTAGCTTTTTCTTCGTCGAGCGTGACGAAGGCCCTCACCTGTTCTCTACTGTTGGGAGCGGAGATGTTGATCTTCATAGCTTTGTCGTATCCTTGCAGCATACCCCTTACTGAGTCTTCGACTTCCTCTTTTGTCGTTAAGGAATCGAGGTCTCTTATTTCGACTGTGGCCCTTGGTTTAAGGTCTGCTACAGTAGCGGTCTCTCGTAGGGTGCACTTTAATACCTCGCAGAAGCTTGAATTCGCCGATTGCCCCTTCTCTAGCTCCAGTAGTACTGCTCCAGCCCTTGTTTTCCGGATTCCCTTCAACTTGACTTCATCACTTGATTTCATCTTACTGCGAATATTTTTTNTGGTTTAAGGTCTGCTACAGTAGCGGTCTCTCGTAGGGTGCACTTTAATACCTCGCAGAAGCTTGAATTCGCCGATTGCCCCTTCTCTAGCTCCAGTAGTACTGCTCCAGCCCTTGTTTTCCGGATTCCCTTCAACTTGATTTCAGCTTACTGCGAATATTTTTCAGGACATCTGCGTAGCTGTTCCTTTCTGCCGGCTTAATCACTACGGCCTCTGAGAGTTTTTTAGACATAGTAGGGCCTTTTCGCTTCTCGTTTGCCTTTTTTCCGGAGATTTTGGTTGGCCTGGCGTGTTTTGTTTCCCGTCCGGTTTCTTCGCCTTTAACTTCTTGTTCGTCACTTGTTTCCATTCCCCGTCCTTTTCTTTTCGCGTTTTCTGAGTTGGCTGCTGTTCTGGTGGGCTTGCCGCTCGTCTTTTTAGTGGTGTCGTGGTGTCCGTCACGTTAGCCTGGGCTGCACTTCCGATCTCTGTTTCTTTCATTTTCCAGTTTCTGCGGTAGCTTTGGATGATGTCGAACATTTCTTCTAGTTGTGCAGCTCCATTCTTCACCTCGAGGCTGAAATTCCTTTGTTTCGCTATAGCTTGCTTAATTTTTTAGACGATGCTTTTGCATTTTTTCAAGGACTCCTCTTCTGCGAGTCTCATCTTGATAATAAAGTCCTGTCTTGGAAAGATAGGACCTGGCGTTGTCGGGTGTACAGCTGGCGAAGTGTTTTTCTTGAATTTTTGATGCCTTCTATCTCTGGGCGTGTAAAGTCGACCAGATCTGTTGCTTCTGGGGCATGATCAGCGTTCGTAACTGCTTTCGCTTGTTTTGCCTGCAGCGTTGGTATGCTCTGCAGGACTGGCGAGCGCAAAGTCCTGCTGCTTCTGCGGAATATGCCTACATTCTCTTCTTGGATAAGAGCGCTGTGTGCTTCTTGTTGTTCTTTTTGTTGGTTTGGTTTTGGTGTGTTCATTTGTGCTTTTGGGTCTCCGCTTCAAGCCGCTATCTCCACACGTAGCACAGTCGCCTTTGAATGTCCCCGAAGTTCCCTCCTCAAAAGAGCAGGTCATCGCAAGGGTTGTCACAATTCCTTATGGGACATTGTGTTCAGAGCCAAGGACAGCGCAAAACCAGGAGTGAATCTCAACTGGACCTGTGCGGCCAACTAAATGGCGACGTGTCTCGAACGTACTTGAAGACTTGCCAGGGTTTTAACGAGACGGAGGCAATTGCAGCATTAGCCTGCCAGCCATTTCAGCGAGGTGTCAACCTCGCTTACTAAAGTTACAGAATACTGCTTTCACCAGCCCATGAGTCGTAAATTCAAAATTGTTTTTCCAGTATACCGTAATCAACATCTTACTGGTCTCGATCTTGATGGGCGTTCGCCCACAGTTATCTTTTTATCTTACTAATTTTGTTGATCCCTCGTTGCACTGTTGCCTCCCTCTCTGGGGTAGGTACTCCCTCGGAGTAGTCCCTGATAGGGTCTAGGAACGCTTACTTAAAGGGCGGCGAGTACTCGCCCTGGCACTGGAGTTTCCTTGGGTGCGTAGGGCCTTTTCAGCCAAACCCTCCAATCTAGCCGCACTTGGTCGGGGGCTGCTTATTGGTTATTAGCGGCTAGCCTAACAAGTTAGGTCGTCCACAGCCCGCCACGCTGTGGCCCGGGTGGCCTGAGCTCAGCCGAATACGTTTTCGAAATTACGTTCAACATGAATTAAGGGAATTATGTAGTCTAATATATAGAGTAAAACAAATTTCTGCTGCATAAAGGAAATAAAAATGAATCGAAGAAGTGATACACGTCATGGCATCAATCTTATATATAAAAATAAGTGCACGTTCTTGGTGTGACCTCATAACTTGATAACGGCTTCACCGAATTCAACCAAATTTATGTGGAATATTGGATCTATCATGCAGATGGTTTATGCGAAGCATTCCCGAATTCGGAAAAGGGGGCGTGGCACCACCCTAATTAACTAAAATATAAAAATAAGTGAACGTTTTTGGTGTGACCATATAACTTGAGAACGGCTTCACCGAATTCAACCAAATTTATGCGGCATATTCGGGCTATCATGCAGATGGTTTATGTGAAGTTTGCTTGAATTCGGAAAAGGGGGCGTGGCGCCTCTATTTTATATATAAAAATTAGTGAGTTAGCTTATAACTTGAGAATGGCTTCACCGAATTCAACCAAATTTATATAGCGTATTCGGGCCATCATGCAGATATTTTGTGTGGTGTTTGCCCTAATTTGGAGAAGGGGGCGTGGCACCTCCCATACTAACTAAAATTTTTATGTTGTATATCTCTTAAAATATTTGTGGTAGAGTACTGAAAATTGGTATAGAGGTATATCAAATAATTCCATACTCATGGAGAAAAATAGGCGGTATTGGAAAAGAGGGCGTGGCACCTCCCATCTTATATATAAAAAATAAGTGCAAGATTTCAACCAAATTTATACGGCATAGTCGGGCTATTATGCAGATGGTTTGTGTTAAGTTTCTCCGAATTCGGTAAAGGGGGCGTGGCACCACCCATACTAATAAAAATTTTAATCTGGTATATCTCTTGAAATATTTGAGGTAGATGGCCTGTTCAAGAGTTGGCATTCCAAATTGTTTATTTATTCATACCCAAGATGGAAAAACCAAAAATGTTGTATATCCAAATGTGTTGGCTTAAGATTTAAAATTAAAAATCAAAAATTTTGAAATAAAACACATGATAAATTTTCATATAGAAAAATTGCAGGATTTTTCATTAATTTTTCAATATTTGGTGTAGAGAAGCACACCGGGGTACCGCTAGTCTATTTATAAACTGATGGTGCGTATGATTGAAGTTAATGTGGATCTGCTTCTCTATTGATAATTATTAATATTTTGGAATTCGTATTGATTTATTAAATTCAATTCAACACAATCAAAACAAATATAGCATGTACCGTTAACTTGAATGTGATCGTAATAATATCACGTATTCTACGTTTCAGTTTAGCGGCTGTGGCTCCGACACAGCCTTCAGGTCACGACGAAGGCGCTGGACTGATCCTTTATTTTCTAATAGCGGTCGCCCGTCGACAAGCAATGATAAACCTCCGAGTGTATTTCGCCATGAAAACCGCTTAGTATTTAGGGAGGAGGGACAACTAACTAAAGAGAGCCAAGATTCTAATTCTGGTCCCTCTTCACATGTAGCATTGTAGTTTTCCCTGCAATTAAATAATTCCAGACGCTTCAGTAACACTACTCAATAAATATTACAGTTTTGATTTTATCTGTGATAAGGCCGGCCATTTGTTATAGATGTCGGGTCGCCCGACTCGAATCTGAATCTCAGCAGTGATCTGTCGCATCAGGTATTTTAAATATCCTTGCCCAAGGATTCGAAACATTTGCTTTTGTCCTAACTTCGAGGTTACGTAGCATAGCAACACTGGTGTTATTAGAAAAAAGTTTCAAACTATTTTAAAGTATATATCGAGTTCCATCATATAAGCGAAACCATTTTTATGGTAAATAACCTCGCAAATCGACCAAAAACCGCATTTTTGGCATTTTTAGGTTAGGATATTTAAAAACCAGATGTGGTAGAGCAACTTTAAATGCAGATTCGAATTCAGTGACCTAAAGTCTATGAGAAATATCTAGCCTTATCTGATATTCAATGCAATAAGAATAAATTTAAGTTTATTTTGGTGTAAAATAAGTTAATAGTAAATATTTTTTCAACAAGCCATCTGAAAATGAAACAAACTGGACCATAAATACGAGGATACCAAATACCTCAACTCCTACGCCACTTATTCGTAAACCTTTTTGTGGAATAATTCCTTTCGATGTAATTAATATAGCGGGTTAGCGGGAAAGTCGTCCTATGTACTTAAGGGCATTATTTAATAGGCCATTATAGATTAATTGGGTTACATGATATAATGACCAGAACTCAACCGTTTTCGAGATATTGGACTTTAAAGATCACACAGGCCAACAAAATTTTGCGGCAGAGTCAATAAGAGCAGATTATCATAGATTTTTGCACGCAGAATCAGAATCTGGCCTTGGAAATTTCTTATTGGCTCAAGTTTTTGAGATATTTTGACTTAAAGGTGTCAAAAAACGAATTATTAGCATACTTTGAGCGGTTATATTTTAAAAATAATCCATGATTGAATATTTTTAATAAGATGTAAAGAAAGAATATACCCTGTTCATTTATCCCGAAAGATACTTATAGTACTTATTTTTGAAATGCACAGGTAAGCAAAAATAACTGAGAAAATTTCATGTTATCGCTACTCGCTGTGTACGTTTCTTTAAACTCTGTTTTTGTAACTAATGTTTATAAAAGTTAACTTTTTACCTTTTCTGCCAAAAGGGCAATGTTCAGCTTTTTTACATCTTATTCAAAAGATTCTACCAGATCCCGTTATTCCATTAAAGATGACTAAAAATGCATGCGTATCGGCCGTGCGACACGGTTTGGTATCACAGCTCGTCGAGGGTATTAGTGAATTTAGACCCTCGATATTTCACATTTTTATATTTGTGAGTTATTGGAAGATTTCTGCTGTGTTTTAGCAACAACTTGTCTGCAGTAAAAAAGCATATAATTTGTGTTTCAAAAGTGTGTGAAAACCAAAAACCAATCAATTAACTTACATGATCTCGGTTCCGATATTAAATAATCAATAATTGTTTATACCCGCACTTTGGCACATTGGCTTGAATGAGCCTTCTAATAAATAATGTCGTCGTTCTCCTTAGCTGCTTGTAAATGATGTCGTCACAAATTGCTGGCGGAGACATGAACACAGTGTAAGAAAATTCCTTTTCTATAATTGCTTCCTTATAGAAAGGTTGGTTTCTTTTCCACCTTAGACATTCCGAATTCGTTCAAAATATGCTAACTTAAAATACAGAATTCTTTCAGTGTTCCTCCGGGGTTTGTGGACATGGACTGTTTCTTCAATTGAATAGTGTTCGCTTTATTTTTGTGGAAACGAAACATGTTTTGCAAGTTCTGGATCATATCTATACTCTTTCTTCAAATATTTCTCGTATTCCAGCTGCGTTTTGCGTTTGGTTTTTTGCATCGTGTTTTTCTATATTCGTAATTTAAATTTTTTTAATAAAATCAATTGGTGGTAGTTCATGATTGTGTGTGGATTAATAGCACCACACTGAGGATTTGGCAATAACCTTTTTCAGCTATTAAAAACCGACACTTACGGGCAATGTTTATTGTAAGAACAACATTTTTTTCTATGAATCGACATACTTTAAGCATTGTTGACGCTATTTTCATTTGAATGAGGAAATAGCGTCAATGACTTTATTTCAAAATTTTTGTTGACTTTATTTCGCTTTTGAAAAGGTAATAATGTCAATTGACTTTATTTCGCACCAGGGTGGGAAATAAAGTCAATTGACCCTATTTCCGTTGATCTTGTTACCTGTCACCGATTTTTTTTTGGAACATACCTATTGAGAATAAAATTACAACTTGTAAAAACAGTCTCTAATTACTGTGTTAAGAATTTGAAACATAAGGTAATTGCCTCATGCAACCGTGCATAGCAACATTTTTCACTTGACACCTATATTGACACTATCATTTCTCACTTCGTTTTCGGTGTAGAGCCAATGGCCTGGCAAAGTTTTGGGCAGTCCAATAAAGGTAAGTATTTATCAATATATATATATATTTATCTGGAAATATACATAACTGCTTTTAGATCGCACAGATTCAACGCAAATTACACAGAAATGGTACACCAGTAGTTTTATAGTTAGAGAATAATCATGAAGAAAAAAATGTTTGCATTAATTTGAAAAAATTCCTATGAATTAATTTATACAAAAAAATCTAAATTTTTTTTGAGTTATGCTTCTTTTGAAGACAGTGTACGATTTCGAGCATTTTTCCAAAATTTATTTAAAAAAGGCAATCAGAAATAGGCTTGGCAATGATACTTTGGAGGCAATTTTACAAAACAACTATTTAAAAATAGAGCCTCTCTTGATTTTAGTGCGACTTGTAGAAAATTAATAAAAAATCATCAAGCAATATATGAGTCTAAGGAATGATCAATCTATGACCGATATACATATGTATATGTACACTCAGAAGTATAAGTAAAAGCAAATTATTAAAAAAGACTGTCCCTATCCCATTATTTATAATTAATGATATTTCTTGTTTTTTATTATTACAACGCTTTTCTCAACTAGCAATGTTGTACGTCCAGACCACCATTTATACTATAAATGTAGCAAAGCTATTTATGACAAAGTCTAGATATCAACCTAGTCTAGACACCAACCTCGTTGTAGGCATCATATCAAAGAGATACAATTAGAAGACTCTGGATGTCGCCCCGCCAGAAGAAGTTAAATATTGCGCCTAAATATATGCACTATTTACATACGCTCTTTAAATGAAATTAACTGCTGATATATGTATATATGTATGCTTATATTAAACGTGAGCAAACAACATTTTGCTTGCAGTCTTCTGTTCTCTTTTCACTGCACGTTGAATTCTTTTAATATCTATTGCAAAATTTTATACAGACAAGACTAAAAAATAGAAAATAAATAAAATAAAAAAACTTTCTAAACCTACAACGCTTTTATAAATGGACTAAAAATCAGAGATGTTCAACAAACTATATGAATCCGATTTCGTTTTGTTGATGCGCAAAAATAACTTATCAAAATAATTTCGTTTCGTTTCAGAGCTGAATTAACGAAACAAAACTCAATCGTTAACGTTGAAACGAATTAATCATCAATCGTTAACATCGAAACAAAATATGTAAATCAACGAAAAGTTGTTGTTGTATGCCATTGCCACCTCACTATTAGCTCTGATCCAATACTTCTCGTGCAAAATCCTGTAAAAATGTCAAACAGCAAAACTACTCTCTGAAGTGAGAGAAAAAAGTGAGTAACAACAAAAAGTACGGGAACAAAAAAAAAGCTTTTTTCCTGTAAAAACGTAAACCAGTGATCACTTGACACTTTTCATGATTTTACCAGAAGAAAAAGTTCGGAAAAAATCTTGCAACTTCATTCTATACACAACTCTCCAAAAATCGCTCTACTTTTACAGGATATTGGAGGAATTTGGAGTACGGGATCATTTTTCCTGTAACTTCCTGTAAGTTCGTGTAAAAACCTGTAAGTTCATGGAGTACTGGATTAGAGCTATTATCTCATAGCACCTAAATGCATGCTACGGCTTCAGCATTAACGATTGAATCTCTTTTCGTTACAAACCAAAATATAATTATTTTGATAATTACCTAAACGATAAAAAACTGAATCGTTTCAACAGAAACGATTGCCTTTTTTGGTAAACGCTAAAATTAACGTTACAATGCATCCTTGCTAAAAATTAGAAAATAATATTTCTCAGTCCCCACGCTTTCCATTTTCAATCTCATAAATTGTTTATAATGACTTTTGCTTAAATTTCAAAATCAAAAGTTATCAAAACAAATCCTATGGGACTGAGAAATATTATTTTCTAATTTTTAGTTCATTTATAAAAGCGTTGTATATTAAAAAGTTTTTATTTTTATTTTATTTATTTTTTTTAATAAAAGTGAGAATGAAAAGCCTTAAATAGTAGTTATTTTGGGGAATACCATTGCAAATAGTGGATTTTTTTTTAGAAAGAGTTGGCATCCCTGGTTAGCGGCCTGCGAATGGCGTTATCTTTATTTTCTGTATCGTGATATTAGTTGCGTTCCTTATCTCCCAGAAATAGTCCGAAGTAGTCAGATTTAGTCCAAAAAGCGTTCCTTAACTCTAAAACATAGGTGGGCAATTTTTTATCGCGAGCAACGAAAGCAGCGAATTTCGATTCAAAGTGCAGTTAGTCAACTACGCAAAGTGTTTCGACTATATGGAGGCAGGTGGAAATTATAGTACACCTGCACCGATTTCACTGAAACTTGACATGTGCTCGAGGCTTACTTAGAAATAGGGAATTATGAAATTTGGTAACGATGGAATAATTGCCACGCCTTCTGCTATTGTAGCTGGAAACATTAAACTTCATCCGATTTCGATGAAATTAACTTTGTACTCTCTCTGTTATTATATTATATTTTAATATTGGATCACTATAAGGTCCAAAACTCACAAAAAATGTGGCCCAGTCATTAAATGTGATGGAATTTTGGTTAATTTTAGTTTCCTGCTTTCCACTCTCAGAAAACAAAGGTTATACTATAACATGACTTAGGTGTAAACACTCGCTTTCTTCCCAATGTTTTGTGAGATTTTTTCATTGTTCGAAAAATTCTCTTCGCGAAATTATGCAAAAAGAAGCTGAAAATCAAAAATTAAGTAAATAAAAAATTACACATATTTGCAAAGTCGCGCTCAAAGATTAAATTATATATTCGAAAACTACATAAAATTCTCTAAAACATTCGTCTAATTTCAAGACCTGACGGACCGGTACTAACACTTTTTTTTACTAATAATCTTTAGCATCTACATTTCAAAGTAAATTTTTTTGGTAAGAAAATAGGAAAGTACCAAATAAATGATCGATACCTTCACCTGAATATTCCACGACATTTAGATAATTGATTACAGTTGAAAAAGAAACACTTTTTTAATGGGTTAATCGCCAAAAGCAACTAAACTGATTAGTCGGTATCGCGCCCATTCGATGGCTCGAGGGCTCTAAAGAGTACTGCTTAATGGTGACTCTGGACGTCAAAAACACCTAACACAGCTAACTGGGAAAAATTCTAGACGCATGGATCTCATTGGGGTATCCTCTTACCTACGGGGAATCATATGGAGCTTTTTCAAAGGACTTATTCTGGAGTATGAAAAATCAGCAGGCAAGGCTCCGTGCCTGGCCCATTACTATGGAGGTCATGTACGACGGTGTCCTGTGCCTTAAAATTCTCAACGGTGCCAAAATAACCGGATTTGCGGATGATATCGTCTTAGTAGTCACTGCTTAACATCTCAGCGAAAGTTGCGAAATAGCAAACGAAACTATAGCGTCCGAGCAGAAAAAAAGTCAGTGCTCATATCCAGCAGGAAGAAGGTGGAGTGCGTCACAATAAAAATCGGTGACCATAACATTACTACGCTGCCAGCAGTTAAGTACCTCGGCATCATAATAGACAGGAGGCTCTCGTTCAAATCCCACCTCGAATACATCAAGGAAAGAGCATCAGCTACAGTAACAGCATTATCGCGGATAATGTTAAACACGCGCGGACCATGGCACCACCGGCGCCAATTACTTGCAGGAGTAGTAAAGAGCCAAATACTATACGGTGCTTCAGTCTGGTATTCTGCTACGCGGCTCGCGTCGTACTTCCGGGTCATAAAGGCGGCGTACCGCCTGTGCGCGCTTCGTGTATGCTGCGCGTTTAAAACCGTATAAGACGAAGTAGCATTAGTAATCGCCGGAATGTATCGCGCTGATATACTGACAAATGAAGCGGCAACTATTGCGGAGAGTAGAATGGACCGTTCCATAGCACGATAAGCCAGCACCCAAACTTGGCAGACCAGATGGAGCAATTCAACAGAGCGCCGTTGGACATATCGCTGCATCCCAGATTTGAAAATCTGGCAGGCAAGGAAGTACGGCATAGCTCCACCGTTTCAAACACGAACTGGAACCCATATGCGACTTATGTATATGGACGAGAGTCTCCTCAGGAGACGCAATAGAAGACGTCCATCACGCCCACGAGTGTGGGCGATCTGGAACCCATATGCGACTTATGTATATGGACGAGAGTCTCCTCAGGAGACGCAATAGAAGACGTCCATCACGCCCACGAGTGTGGGCGATTTAACAGCACCAGACGCAAACTTCGCAATATAGATGGCACGAACTACATGCCTACTTCACTCTTAGACGCTTCAAAGTAGCGAAAAATTTACCACAGCAAGTGACGCAATAGCAGAGGCGATGAAGAGGCTAAGAAAAGGCTACGGCGTAGCAGCGGAGACTAATCGCCTTTACCCCGCACGATGTAATGCTTGACAAACTAGACACCTGATAACCTGGCAGGTGTGAATACCCACATGTGTTTTTTGTAATTTCTGGGTAGCCGGTGTAGTGTAGTTAGGGTTGCCAGATTCTGAAACGGAGAAAGGAGTACATTTATATTTTCGATAGAAAAAAAACAGTACAAAACTTAAAAACGGAGTACAATTTTTGTTTTAATTTTCTTGTGCAATTTATTGTTACAAATTACCATTATTTAGGTACAAACAAACACGGATATCGTAGAAATCTTTTTCAAAGCAACAATAAATGTTAAAAATTAATACCTAAATTCTACAAAAGAATTCCAAGCTATTCCAGGAATGTATGGCAATTTTTTTAATTTATAATTTAAAATTTTTCTGATTTTCATACCCGAGCGCCCTGCACCTACCTGCCTACGACCATGCTTACACCTTTTCACTATCACACTTAACTTTACTTACTAAGTAGTGTTTGCCACAATATGAATGGCAAAGTACAGGGCGTGAAATAATAACTGTCGCAAAGGTTTTTCGAAAAATAAAAGAGTCCTTTAAAGATTTTGCGAAAAAAAGTATTTTTTGCTAACTTTATAAATAGTTTACTTTAATTTTATTCATTAGTTTTTAAATTTGAATCCTTATTTCCATTTGCCAGCTTTGGGAGATAAGTACATGCTTTTTTCAGGTGTATTTTTTCTTAGATTTTGTATAAAAAATAGAAAGAAAACTGTATGGGTATAGGGTTGGTCGAATAAATGGCCTCCTAGTCACCAGTTCCGAGTCTTTTCGATTGCTGAGTATGAGGCCTTATGTTGGACAAAAGACGGAGTATAAAGGAGCCAAATGGAGGAAATTAGCCTATGGTTACAGAAGATATAGGACGACCCTTGAGGTACCATCTTTCCAATAAAAAAAGGATTATTGAAATCGGTTCACGTGGTAAAAAAGTTATGTATTCCGGCGAATTGATAACCTCCCCTTTTTTGAAGTCGGTTAAAAGTGTTTGAGTTCTGTTAATCTTATGTAAATAAAGTGCAGTTTATGAATTTTAAAACGTTTATTTATTTATTACATACTGTACATAAAACTTGCATAAATGTATTTTAAAGAGCGTATTATCAAGAAAATTTTCAGTATTTTCCGGTGATATATCTTCAGAAATATAAAACCCCCCTAAAATATATTCCTGGGTGCGCCCCTGTATGTACGTATTCCCAAATCATTAAAAAAAAAATCCTTTATTATACTTTGGTTAATATGGTCACCGTAATTATGATGTATATTATTTACCGACCAAAGAATATGCATTAAATCAAGCAAACACAGTTTAAACTTTAGTGGTAAGCATTGTTTCGTTTGTTCGAAGAAATTGATCTACTCATAAATAAAACAAAAGACCTGTACTTCAATTACTTTTTGTCTCAATAATTATTTTTGGTTTATCTAATAAACGTCAGAAATTAAATCTGCATTTAGTTAGTATTATCTAACATTGAATTCTTCTTAAAATAGCGCAAATTTTTCATACTTACTTATATGTATATCTAGCAAGGTGTCAAACAAATTTTAGCTTAAGGCGACAAGCCGCTATAAATGGGAGGGGCAATTTTAGGACTACAGCTAACAAAATGTTAATTATACCCGAGCGCACTTGTGCACAAGGATATTATAACTTTGTTCACATAACGGTTGTTTGTAACAGGCAAAACGAATCGAGATAGATATAGACAAATGTATACATAAATGATCA
>NW_016157855.1:0-5186 GCF_001687245.7 Rhagoletis zephyria | reverse complement strand
GTAATTTGGTTTAGAGATCCGATGATTGGATCATGAAGAAATTAACGGTACCCCTAAATTTGTATATGAGAATTGAAGTCGGTGGTGTTCTTTGCTTAAAAACTACTTGTTTAATAAAAAGTTCTATAAACTGAAGATGCGCTCAACTTTCAAAAGTACCTAATAAAAATTTTAAAAAAGAGTCAGTAAAAATAAATTTATTGATTCCATGAATTTTTGCACTTTTATGTTCATTTTTTCGATTTCTGGTTTCTGGTTTTCGATAGATGGTGATTTTTCACGATTGCTAAATTTTTTTAATATTTCGAGTTCCGAAAAAGTTAACTGAACTCTCACGAAAAACGAAAAATTCATATAAAACGACGGACGAGAAATGGAAAAGAAATTTTCTTCTACCAAATTTACATAAATCAGTTTGCAGCTCTCAAGAAAAAAATGCTCGTATATTTACTTCCTCATGAAAATTTACAGCAAAAGCAAAGCGCTTTTTCAAGCAACAGAGATTATAATAAATATTTCTTATAATTTCCTTGAGAGCTGGATTCTTAGCTTTAAGATACAGTTTGCATTTGAGGTTATTAGCTTTAGGGGGGGTTTGAACCCCAAAACCCACCCCTTGTGTGCGCTAATGCGTACATACAACTTGTATGATAAAAGTACCTTACCAATATCGTAATTTAAATCACCAGTTTATTATATTATTTAATTGTACAAGTTCCTCTGCTGTAGCGAAAAATTAAATAAATTAAAAATTAGTTTATTAATAATTAACCAGTTAATTATATTATTTAATTGTACAAGTTCCCCTGCTGTAGCGAAAAATTAAGCCAAATCCTTCCAAGGACTTCGCATCCTTTGCTAGCAAAATGCGTTTTCCATAATTCATACTGCACGACGAAGCCAGCACGCAGTAGTTCAAAATTGGAGTTTAAGGTTCATAATTCACCGGAGCCTTCATTTTTCAACTACATTTTTTCTAAAAACCGAAAAAAATATTTATTTTGGTGAACAGTTTTTATAACATTTCAAATTTATTTTTGGGTTTTTTTACGTTTTGTTAGAACCATGCAATTGTTTTCAACTACTTTTTTTTTATGTAAAATTTATTAAAAAATAAAATAAATGAAAAAAAAATGAAAAATTAAGGCTCCAGTGAATTACGAACACTAAATGAAAGTTTTGAACCACTGTGCAGCAGGGGGTCTATTGTTCTCTTTCAGTGGAACTGGAAACTCAGCGTGCAACACGATCCTGGGCACAACTCTCCCTTTGCTTTATAGATTGTACAAAGATTACCGATTAAATAGAAACATTTAAGTTGGGTGCGAAACAAACTGGCGAAGGCTTTCACTATATTTTATAAGGGACATTTTTATTTTTCATATTCTGTAATTAAAAATGTACCTCTGGAAAATGCAGAGCTCATTTAAAGGACAGTTTAAGAAATAAAGGACAAAAGGCGTCCTTTATTTTAAAAAAAATTTTATAGGACAGGATCCTTTGAAATAAAGGATGGATGGTCACCGTAATCATAATACTTGTATGTGCCCATAAATATGTACTATAGTGTATGTACACTTTCATTTAACACTTTATTGTTTTACAGCATTTGCCCTCAGATTACATCCATCACCGCCATTGTTTATGCACATAACAACTTAATACATCACATAAGCCAATAGACAAGTAAAGTCATGAAATGTGGAAACAGCATTGAAAGTTTTGACAGTTTCTGAAACAACGTGCTTCAACAAAAGCAAGAATGGTGATAAATATGAAATAACAATATTGCACCAAACCTGCAGCCGTCAACCAGAAGGCAGTCATAACGCATACATCCATACATATTCACTTTCTTACCAGACACGACCAAAGCAAACTCTAAAACATTCACCACATGGGTCCATTTGTGCCATATTGGAGTACTTACAATTTTCTCCTCTGTAATGCAGTATTGGAGCAACTCGATCATTGCTCGTGCTTTAACGCGTAATCATACCATGGGCTGTGTTGCCGGGAGGTAGAGGGATTACTCCATCGAGTAGTTTTGTACTACTCTGATGTAATGCAGATCTGGAGTATATGGACATCGCAATGCTAATTACACCACATATTTTACATATATGCATTCCGGTTAATTTTGGAGTACTTCTTGACCCCTTGGGAGTGCCTACTCTTTACATGCGTGCATAGAGTAGTCGAGTTTTTGCAGGGATGTCAAAATTCGCACACGTACAAGAAACATATGTTACACAAAAAATAAATATATAACAGAATATCCTGTTGGATTTTGCATGTCGCCCTTAGGAAATTCACGTAAGCATTCTATGGCAGTATAACATGCAAATACGTTACAAATCCGTGTCACATAACACGTTATGTAATACGTAGTATTCTTGTAGGGTTACGTACCCTGTAGTCAAATGTACTAGTTGCAAACTACCTCACAACTAGTATGAACCACATGCCCAACTAATCAGCGAACTAACTATTTTTAACATGAGGATGTCTTTCGAGATGGCAATTGTCAGATTTCGGTCAGAAATATACCAGTCTCATACTAGTTCAAAATATACAATACTAGTCCAATTATGGACCAAAACCACCACTTTGGGACTCAAAAAATAAAATTAATTCATGAATATACAATAAAAAACTTTTGATTAAGTACACTTTAATATAATACACATTTTTATTTACCAGCCTTAGATTTGCCAATAAGTAGTGTTAAATTTTTTGAGTATTAATTAAAAGCAAAAATAAATCCTTACTTCCTTACTAATATTATAAATCCGAAAGTGAGTTTGTTTGTTTGCTACGCTTTCACGCTTAAACTACTCAACCGATCATCATGAAATTTTGTACACTCCTGTAGTTTAGGTCAACTTAAAATATAGGATACATTTAATTTCGATTAGACAAGGGGGCGTGGCACCTCCCATACAAACGGAATTTTCATACTGCATTTCTCAGGAAATATTTTTGGTAGATTACTGGAACTTGGTATGGAGATATATAAAATCATTATTTACTCATGGATGAGGGCTGCCACCTTTTAAAAAAAATCAAATTCAACTTCAATTAAGGGAGTTTTTTTTTTGTAATTATATTAAAAAAATGGATGCCAAGAGGTTTAAAAATTCTGCCGTTTGAATATATCGTTTAAAGGGTTGCCACCTGTTTGCAAAGTCTAATTTAAATTAATTATATGCAAGCTATCTGAATCCCTTTCAAAACCATTTCGACTGATACTCATCCTTACTAATATTATCAATCCGAAAGTGAATTTGTTTGTTTGCTCCGCTTTCACGCTTTAACTACTCAACCGATCATCATGAAATTTTGTACACTCCTGTCATTTAGCCTAACTTAAAATATAGAATACATTTAATATCTATTAGGAAAGAGGGCGTGGCACCTCCCATACAAACNGAAATTCACGTAAGCATTCTATGGCAGTATAACATGCAAATACGTTACAAATCCGTGTCACATAACACGTTATGTAATACGTAGTATTCTTGTAGGGTTACGTACCCTGTAGTCAAATGTACTAGTTGCAAACTACCTCACAACTAGTATGAACCACATGCCCAACTAATCAGCGAACTAACTATTTTTAACATGAGGATGTCTTTCGAGATGGCAATTGTCAGATTTCGGTCAGAAATATACCAGTCTCATACTAGTTCAAAATATACAATACTAGTCCAATTATGGACCAAAACCACCACTTTGGGAGTCAAAAAATAAAATTAATTCATGAATATACAATAAAAAACTTTTGATTAAGTACACTTTAATATAATACACATTTTTATTTACCAGCCTTAGATTTGCCAATAAGTAGTGTTAAATTTTTTGAGTATTAATTAAAAGCAAAAATAAATCCTTACTTGCTTACTAATATTATAAATCCGAAAGTGAGTTTGTTTGTTTGCTACGCTTTCACGCTTAAACTACTCAACCGATCATCATGAAATTTTGTACACTCCTGTAGTTTAGGTCAACTTAAAATATAGGATACATTTAATTTCGATTAGACAAGGGGGCGTGGCACCTCCCATACAAACGGAATTTTCATACTGCATTTCTCAGGAAATATTTTTGGTAGATTACTGGAACTTGGTATGGAGATATATAAAATCATTATTTACTCATGGATGAGGGCTGCCACCTTTTAAAAAAAATCAAATTCAACTTCAATTAAGGGAGTTTTTTTTTTGTAATTATATTAAAAAAATGGATGCCAAGAGGTTTAAAAATTCTGCCGTTTGAATATATCGTTTAAAGGGTTGCCACCTGTTTGCAAAGTCTAATTTAAATTAATTATACGCAAGCTATCTGAATCCCTTTCAAAACCATTTCGACTGATACTCATCCTTACTAATATTATCAATCCGAAAGTGAATTTGTTTGTTTGCTCCGCTTTCACGCTTTAACTACTCAACCGATCATCATGAAATTTTGTACACTCCTGTCATTTAGCCTAACTTAAAATATAGAATACATTTAATATCTATTAGGAAAGAGGGCGTGGCACCTCCCATACAAACGGAATCCTTACTAATATTATAAATCCGAAAGTGAGTTTGTTTGTTTGCTACGCTTTCACGCTTTAACTACTCAACCGATCATCATGAAATTTTGTACACTCCTGTCATTTAGGTCAACATAAAATATAGGATACATTTAATTTCGATTAGACAAGGGGGCGTGGCACCACCCATACAAACGGAATTTTTCATACTGCATTTCTCAGGAAATATTTTTGGTAGATTACTGGAACTTGGTATGGAGATATATAAAATCATTATTTACTCATGGATGAGGGCTGCCACCTTTTAAAAAAATCAAGTTCAACTTCAATTAAGGGAGTTTTTTATTTGAAAATTATATTAAAAAAATGGATGCCAAGAGGCTTAAAAATTCTGTCGTTTGAATATATTTTTAAAAGGGTTGCCACCTGTTTGAAAAGTAAAATTTAAATTAACTATACGCAAGCCATCTGAAGAATTCAAATATGGTTGTCAAACAAAATATTGTTAAGAAACCTTTAGTTTTAAAGTTTTGAATAATATTGAAGTCTTTAACAAGGGTTGCCACCTTATGAAAAATTCAACTGAATTAGTTTAAATGAAATATTATAATACTAGCAGACCCGGCGAACTTCCTCCCGCACAAAA
>NW_016157854.1:185954-194482 GCF_001687245.7 Rhagoletis zephyria | reverse complement strand
ACTAATGCATGAAAATCCTAACCTCAAAAAAATCACCCGTTATCTTGAAATTGTAATAAAGTATGCAAACTTTTTGCAACACACTGTCCTTTGCACATCGATTAGCATATTAAATGTTAGGAATTTTTTTATGCCAAAGGAAAAGTTAACCAACTGCAAATTCAGCAAAGGAAATAAAATATGTAGTCGTAATGTCTCAACATTTTTCCGGACGACTACTGCAGAAGTTACATGGGTGAAGCTGAGGAAGTAAACTTCCAAAATACCTTCTCTTCCATTGCTCAGCACTGACGAAAGATAGGGCAAAATCTTTTATAAGTTACTTTTTTGATGATCAGAGCAATCGATTTTAGGAGCATAACCAGTTTAGTTTTTGACAGAGAACCAGTGAGTCCCCCAACAACTGACAGCCAACCTAACCGAGAAGATTGACAAAATGATTGAATGGCTTCGTAACTTCACCAGTCTTCAAGAAATTATAAGTCTAGATGATAGATCAATCACGACGTCTGTGAGATCTTAAGATCCTTATGACCGAGAATCAATAAGAGTCGTACTTTGCAGTAAGGTCTCTTACCGGCGTCATAACAGTGCATTGTGCTATAGTAACAATGTTTCATAAATGGCGTATATTAATAGGTGCCCTCCGCAGAAGTTGTCGGAATGAGGAAAACGAGGAATCGATTCACCGCTTCCTATGCCAATGCCCAGCTCCGCAGACGACGCATATCAAGCAGTTGGGATCTCGATTTTTCAAATTGCTGCTTCACAGACCTAATCTAAGCTTCATGTTTTTTGAATAAGAAAAACGGCAATTTTTGCTTTTTAGGTTCAAAAATTCCAAAATTTAACAAAAAAAATACGAAAAGTCCCGAAAAATAAAAAAAGTACCTAAAAAGTTTTCCAAAATTCCTGAAATATTAAACACGAAGTAAACTCCAAAGCCATGAAAAACGCACTACAAACTAAACTACAAAAATTTGCTTTAAAAAAATGTTATTTTAGAGTGATAGGGACTTCTAATTGTAGGTACTTATCATCGAAAAAGGGGACGATGATTTTTTTATCTATGGCCTCTTCATTTCAATTCTTGAAGTAACTCTACTTACAGACTCTGGTTAAACACCACCACTACAGCGACATCTACCTCTAAAACCTAATANACGAAGTAAACTCCAAAGCCATGAAAAACGCACTACAAACTAAACTACAAAAATTTGCTTTAAAAAAATGTTATTTTAGAGTGATAGGGGCTTCTAATTGTCGGTACTTATCATCGAAAAAGGGCACGATGATTTTTTAACTATGGCCTCTTCATTACAATTCTTCAAGTAACTCTACTTACAGACTCTGGTTAAACACCACCCCTACCCAGCGACATCTACCTCTAAAACCCAATGNTCCAAAATTCCTGAAATATTAAACACGAAGTAAACTCCAAAGCCATGAAAAACGCACTACAAACTAAACTACAAAAATTTGCTTTAAAAAAATGTTATTTTAGAGTGATAGGGACTTCTAATTGTAGGTACTTATCATCGAAAAAGGGGACGATGATTTTTTTATCTATGGCCTCTTCATTTCAATTCTTGAAGTAACTCTACTTACAGACTCTGGTTAAACACCACCACTACAGCGACATCTACCTCTAAAACCTAATACCAGAGGGTCTATGAGGATTGTAGTGAGCTCATGGCAGTTGTATTTTAATCGGTCAAAAGTATTCTTCGAAAATTTTAATTTGTAACACATTGATGACTATGAAATGCCACTCTCTATTTAAGCATACACATCCATGTATAAGAACGAACTAAAATGACGCCAACTCCAGCCAGCGATGTAATGGCAATGAAAGCGCCAAAACATCGCACGAAAAAGTTCAAGAAAAAAAATCAAAAACAACTCTGTGTAAGTTTCCTGCACATTGAACACAACATATGTATGTATGTACATATACAAACATACAACATGCAGTTCCATTCAATTCGTGCAGCGTCTCCGGTGTTAATAACCTTAAGTTGAGTATGCACAAATGTATGAAATTTTCTCTCCCAGATGACTACTTTTGCCAGNCTTCATTACAATTCTTCAAGTAACTCTACTTACAGACTCTGGTTAAACACCACCCCTACCCAGCGACATCTACCTCTAAAACCCAATGCCAGAGGGTCTATGAGGATTGTAGTGAGCTCATGGCAGTTGTATTTTAATCGGTCAAAAGTATTCTTCGAAAATTTTAATTTGTAACGCATTGATGACTATGAAATGCCACTCCATGTATAAGAACGAACTAAAATGACGCCAATCCCAGCCAGCGATGTAATGGCAATGAAAGCGCCAAAACATCGCCCGAAAAAGTTCAAGAAAAAAAATCAAAAACAACTCTGTGTAAGTTTCCTACACATTGAACACAACATATGTATGTACATATACAAACATACAACATGCAGTTCCATTCAATTCGTGCAGCGTCTCCGGTGTTAATAACCTAGAGTTGAGTATGCACAAATGTAAGAAATTTTCTCTCCCAGATGACTACTTTTGCCAGGTCTGTCTGTCTGTCTGTCTGTCTGTCTGTCTATTTGTATGCCAGCCAGTTGCTGCTTTACGAAATAATATGCACGAAACTTCATTTAATACCCATTGAAAGCAGCAAAAATACAAAAAATACGAAAATGCATTTACACACACCTACGTGCATACATACATATGTACATATGTATGTATGTATTTTTTCATGAGCATTGCAATTGCACTCCCCAACTGTGGCGCGGTCGGCCACCTTTAGCCAAATTCCAGAAATCCAGTGGGGTAAAGGGGAGCATCAAAAACAGAACATTCGTACGAGTTCCAAATCAGCGCGCGAAATTCGTTGCACTGAAAGAACGAAAGAAGCAACAGTGGCGGCGGACACGTTAAAATTGTTTCGATGACTCCACAAGCCAGCCGTCGAACTTACTTTGGGCGGATGTTGTTGCTGTGGCACTTTTATTGCAGTGGCTGCTACTATCAAGCTCGACAGCACAATGACAATTGGAAAGCCAACTGCNGTCTGTCTGTCTGTCTGTCTGTCTATTTGTATGCCAGCCAGTTGCTGCTTTACGAAATAATATGCACGAAACTTCATTTAATACCCATTGAAAGCAGCAAAAATACAAATGCATTTACACACACCTATGTACGTAAATACATATGTATGTATGTACTTTTTCATAAGCATTGCAACTGCACTCCCCAACTGTGGGGCGGTCGGCCACCTTTAACTAAATTCCAGAAATCCAGTGGGGTAAAGGGGAGCATCAAAAACAGAACATTCGTACGAGTTCCAAATCAGCGCGCGAAATTCGTTGCGCAAAGAACGAAAGAATCAACAGTGGCGGCGGACGCGTTAAAGTAGTTTCGATGACTCCACAAGCCAGCCGTCGAACTTACTTTGGGCGGATGTTGTTGCTGTGGCACTTTTATTGCAGTGGCTGCTACTATCAAGCTCGACAGCACAATGACAATTGGAAAGCCAACTGCAGCAGCGACATACAAAAAAAAACAGAAAAAAAGTAAAAAATAAAAAACAGCCAACAACAGTAGCAACATCAGCAATGTGTGCAACACCCATGCCAGCAGCAACGTGCACGACGAGAACGCGAACGCGTCCACTTGTCTGGCGGCGGTGATTTCAAAGCGAAAAATCATTTTACTTCGCTGAAATTATTATTTTTTGTCCGTTTTGTTTTCGTNGGCGGATGTTGTTGCTGTGGCACTTTTATTGCAGTGGCTGCTACTATCAAGCTCGACAGCACAATGACAATTGGAAAGCCAACTGCAGCAGCGAAATAAAAAAAAAAAACAGAAAAAAGTCAACAACAAAAAAAAAAACAGCCAACAACAGTAGCAACATCAGCAATGTGTGTGCAACACCCATGCCAGCAGCAACGTGGACGACGTGAACGCGAACGCGTCCACTTGTCTGGCGGCGGTGATTTCAAAGCGAAAAATCATTTTACTTCGCTGAAATTATTATTTTTTGTCTGTTTTGTTTTCGCATTTTATTTTTTGGTATTTCTCTATCTTTGTATTTCATTTTATTTTCGCTATGTCTTTTTACGTTTTTATTTTCGTTTTTATTTTTGTTCGACGTTGGTCGCTTAGTTGTGTCGTGCTTTTGTATTCAGCATTTGATTTATTTTAATATTTCAGTTTTTTTTTTTGGTGTCGCTTGAAGTGGCGCGGAAAATTCGTGCAGAATATTTATGTACATGTGTACATACATATATTACATTAGGCTACATCGCTCTCCATACAAAAAAAAAAAAAAAAAGAAAATGGTACCTTTTAAAATAAGTATTATATTAACAGTTTGATAAAATATTAAGATTTGCGTGAGCTGGTCCGATTTGAAAATACCTATTATAAATAAAATTAGTTTTTAAAAATATTTCCTGCTAAATAATCACCTCAGATAAAAGAAGAGCTTACGCTTGAGAAGTCTGCATAAAACTGTTTAAAAGATTTATCGAGAAAATGAGATTTTTGCAGACATTTTCAAATCGGCGCAGCTTACGTAAATCTTAATATTTTTCCAAAAAAGTTTTCACAGAAGTTTTAGAATATAATACATTTTATAATTCCGGAAAAACTGGATTTTTTTTGGTGGAGCACCCTATTATGCATATATAGAATTGAAATTGTTGACAATGTCATTGCCATTGTTATGTAAATATGATATATTAAAAGCATTTTCGCTTTTCAATAACTGGTAACCAAATTGAAATGCACATGGAAAAGAAAAAGAAGAAGACAAATCGCAAAAAAATATATTCGTTAGCCTGTTGCGACATCAAAACGTACAAATTCAATTTAATGGAATATTAGCAGCAAACTGTACAATTTCCACTGGGCTCTTTCTGTTGCGAAAAATGTGGGAGATAAGCATTACTTAATTGTTCTCGACTCCGTTGTCCGAACTTTTATTATCACTTTGGGTAGCTCATCATTGAAATCACGTCTTTATCGAAGAAAATACCAATTTGCCTTTAAAAATTTCTGTAAGATAGCCGAATGCTAAGAGAATAAAGTGAGAAAGCTGTTTTAGTACCTCACCTGTTTATAATTTCACCATTAGCCTATGCACCTTTCAAATATTGTTTATAAGGGGTTGCCACTTGCTAAAATATGAAAATAAATTAAGTTAAATCCGCTGAAAGTATTTAACTCTGAACCAGCTGGTGGTGGCAGAGCAAGAGAGAGACCTCATTGCACTGGAAAGACCAAGTGGAGAAGAACTTAGCTTCCAATTTCCAAACTTTATGTTGGATGGGTTGCCACCTTTTTAAAAAGTGAAATACAACTTGAATTAAGGAATTAGGATATGGGTGTCAGAAGAAAGAGGTTTAAAAAGAATATAGTTTGAAAATATTTTAAAGAGTCGAATTTAGATTGAACATTTAGAATATTTTTCAGGTTTTGTAAAAAGGTTGCTACCTGCAATGTGAATATCAATCAAACTGGTTTTGAAATGGCTTGATTTCTAAGCTACATGTAAGAGGGTTGACAAATAAATATTTAAAAAATTAAATTCAGATTGAATTAAAGAATTAAGGCAATTGAAATATGTATCACAATAAGGGTGTCAGACGAAAGAGTTTTAAAAACGTTGTATTTTGAAACTTTTGAAGAGAGTTGCCACGTGTTGGAAAAGTCCGTTTTAATTTAATTAAACAAAAAATACATGATATATTAAAATATGTGTGTCGACCGAAGGAGCTGTAAGAAATCTTTAGTTTGAATATTTAGAATATTAAAATCAAAAAAAGTTGAATTCAAACTATTTAATAAGTTAAAAGAGTTATTACAATATGGGGACCAATCGAAATGAATTTGAAGGAGTGTTATTTCTAAACTACCTGGAAGAGGGTTGCCAACTATTTAGAAAATTTAATTTCACTTACATTAAGAGTTTGAAAATATTTTGAAGAGGGTTGAAAAAAGTCAGAATCTGGTGTTTTGGCTAGGTTTAAATAATTTGTAGTTTAGGTTTTAGGCATTAAAGTACAAAGGATGTACAAAGGATTTCAAGCCTTTTTGTGAGCCGAAGATCTCTTAGCATTATAATCGTGTTTTGATAGTGCGACACATCGACATAGAAGGTACACTGGTCTTCTGCTCACGAACTTGTACACTATGTAGATTGTTTGAACAGACATTTAGCGTTCGTGACAGTCTCAGCTGCTATTTCATTGCCCTCTATTTCTGTGTGGATATACAGACTTCTGTTTGCGGTCAGCCGGTCAATGGCTTCCCGGCTGTAAATTAAATAAAGGTGCCCAAGAGTTCTTAATTGATATCCCCAATGGCGTTCTATCTGCCTGCGGATAGCAGCACGATTTTCGCCATTATTCAATGTTCGGTAAACTGAGGATTTTTTGGAGCAGCCATTGGATAGACCTCAACGCTCCCGTAATGCCATTGGCCAAAAGTATGAAGATTTTTTCTTTGTCAAATTAGACCACACCAAAGCGCCATAGAGTAGTATGGTCTGACTATTGCTGTGTATCACCATAGGGCAGGCTGCAGACATTGCCGGCCTTCTACAACATTTTGCTTACTATCCAATACTACTACCAGATACTTTTGTGGTAATTTATTGCACTCGATGCTACCCATTAGTCGATGGCGTTACTGATATCTAGAACTTCCCTGTTACTACTACGCTATTCGTCGCATACGTCACTGGTTTGGATACTCTCCGCTCGAATTCCTTAAGTAAGCATAAATGGTTGATTACTCTTGCATAGGTAGCGTGTGAGTGAAACAACGCCAAGTTGTCAAACCTGAATCATGTATAGTTACCCAATATCAGAAAAAGTGATACTCCCTGTTGTAAGGAACTGGAGAGAGAACTGCCTTCTATATCAGCCAAATAAATCAAATAAGTATCACAAAAGAAATAAATTTAAAAGTAATAATAAACAGCATCCTTAACTAACATAAGGAGAGCAGTGAGAAAAAAAAAACAAAATAAAGACGAAGTTGCTGAACTTGGAATTTATTTGCGCCATAAAGAAAAGAGCTCAGCATGCCAGCAACCTGTTCAATTAACCTTTTTATCACCCAAAAAAACTGCACACCTACCAACAAAAGCTATAAATTAAATCATACGAGTAGATGTAGAAAAGAAACAAGGAGCAGCAAGAACCCAAAAATTATACTTGCCACAATTTTCATAAAATACTGCATTTGAAGAGGAGCTAAAAAACAAACAACCTCAAAATAAAATTGCCACAAAAAGACGCAAAGAGCTGAAGTGCCGGATCGGATGAGAGGAGAATTAAAAGTGAAGTAAAATTCAATTCCGGCAAACAGACGAAAGTCATTAAGGACAGCCATGTTCTGTTCTGTCTGCCCAAAAATTCTGGGGTTCGTCTGGTGAGTTAGTGACTTTTTATACGCACACTCACACGCATGCTGTGTAGCGCTATACTAGACCCTTTACTTTGCTTTGCTGGCTTGATTCAACAACCTGCTACAGAATCACAAACAACTACATACATACAACTGTGGAGCTGCTGGCCTTAAGAAGGGAAAAACAAAAGATTGTAACTATTAAAGGTGAATTGTATTCTGAAATATATTGAGGTCGTAAACTGAGAACAGTAATTTTTTATATTATAAGGTCCAAGCAACAAACTTTTCGTACGAGTCGTCGTCAAGCAGAGAAAAAGTAGTTTAATGAAATAAAAACAACCGAATTTTAAGTACGCATAAATGTACGATAATTCGCTTGAAATGCATTTAATAAGCACATTCGACGAAGGGGAGCGCACAGCGCATGAGCAGACAACCCAATCAAGCAGGCAACTGGCAAGTATTCAACCTGTCAATGAAGGCAAGACCTGGTGACTGCTCTCCTTTTTTCCCGTTCGAATTTTTTCATTTTTTTTTTTTTTTTTTATCTGTTTCGATAAAGCAGCCAGCAAAGATAAAGAAGTTAATAAGCAGTTGTGTGGCTGCTGTGCTGAGTTGGTTATAATTGGACGAGATGTTGCCATGGAAAAACAAACATATCCGAGGTGATACAATGAGTCTAAACGAAACACGAGAGGTAAAATTTGGTGTATGCGAATTTAAATTTAGCCATCCAGTAGCCTATAATTTGAAATCAATAGACTGTGGGCATAATTAAATCTGATGAAGGTGGTGGAAAGAAGAACTTTAAGAATACGGTAGCAAGCAATCAGCACTTATAGGCGATTTTCAGTATCTAAGAATTCACTACTATTCTAGAAACTAGAAACAGAATATTTAGAATATTTTAGAGAGTCTCCTTAAACTCAAAAAACCGGAAGACTCGAAACCAAAAAAAAGTCATAGAAATTTATATGTTTAATCAAAGTTTCAAGACATAAACTTTCGGAGCCTTTTTGAGTAAAGCTTCAAGGAGTTCTTCTATACAATTCTAGTTTGCCTTATCCACTTCGCTAAGTGTATGAAATTTGTGGGTATTGCATAAACTGTACAAATTTATTTCAGTA
>NW_016157854.1:167484-175299 GCF_001687245.7 Rhagoletis zephyria | reverse complement strand
AAAACAGCCAACAACAGTAGCAACATCAGCAATGTGTGCAACACCCATGCCAGCAGCAACGTGCACGACGTGAACGCGAACGCGTCCACTTGTCTGGCGGCGGTGATTTCAAAGCGAAAAATCATTTTACTTCGCTGAAATTATTATTTTTTGTCTGTTTTGTTTTCGCATTTTATTTTTTGGTATTTCTCTATCTTTGTATTTCATTTTATTTTCGCTATGTCTTTTTACGTTTTTATTTTCGTTTTTATTTTTGTTCGACGTTGGTCGCTTAGCTGTGTCGTGCTTTTGTATTCAGCATTTAATTTAATTTAATATTTCAGTTTTTTTTTGTTGGTGTCGATTGAAGTGGCGCGGAAAATTCGTGCATAATATTTATGTACATGTGTACATACATATATTACATTAGGCTACATCACTCTCCATACAAAAAAACAAATGGTACCATTTAAAAAAAAGTATTATATTTAAGAGTTGGAAAAAATATTAAGATTTACGGTAACTGGTCCGATTTGAAAATACCTATTATAAATAAAATTAGTTTTAAAAATATTTCTTCCTAAACCTCAGATGAAAGAAGAGCTTACGCTTGAAAAGTCTGCATAAAACTGTTTAAAAGATTTATCGAGAAAATGAAATTTTTGCATGCATTTTCAAATCGGTACAGCTTACGTAAATC
Organism: Rhagoletis zephyria; assembly: GCF_001687245.7. NCBI lineage: Eukaryota > Metazoa > Arthropoda > Insecta > Diptera > Tephritidae > Rhagoletis > Rhagoletis zephyria. The sequence continues at coordinate 174,620 of NW_016157854.1, read as the reverse complement.
TTAATATTTTTCCAAAAAAGTTTTCACAGAAGTTTTAGAATATAATACATTTTATAATTCCGGAAAAACTGGAGTTTTTTTTGGCGGGGCACCCTATTATTCATATGTACAATTGAAATTGTTGACAATGTCATTGGCATTGTTATGTAAATATGATATATTAAAAGCATTTTCGCTTTTCAATAACTGGTAACTAAATTGAAATTCACATGAAAAAGAAAAAGAAGAAGACAAATCGCAAAAAAATATATTCGTTAGCCTGTTGCGACATCAAAACGTACAAATTCAATTTTATGGAATATTAGCAGCAAACGGTACAATTTTCAGGCTCTCTCTGTTGCGGCAAATGTGGGAGATAAGCATTACTTAATTGTTCTCGACTCCGTTGTCCAAACTTTTATTATCACTTTGGGTAGCTCATTATTGAAATCACGTCTTTATCGAAGAAAATACCAACCACAAAATTTTGGTTGTTAAAATATTCATATGTATGTATATAACTTTAATAATGTACGCCAGGGAAGTTTGCTGAACTACCTTTCTGATAGGCAAGCTGTGCAGGACTAAATCGCTCCCGATTCTTATATAAAGAGCCGTCAACAAGAGGCAGGAGCAGCTAATTGGCTTTTGTCCTTAGCAATTTCACTTTATGCGACTTCTTCAAATATTAGAACCTTGAAAGAAGCGATCGATTTTTTTTTGGTGGTGGGAGAGAAAGAGAGAGGCCTCACTGCGATGGAAAGACCAAGTGGAGAGGAACTTGGCTTCCCTTAACATTTCCAACTGGCGTCAGTTGGCACAGAAGAGAAACGAACTCGGCCAAAATCGTTTAGGCGGTTACAGCGCTAAATAAGAACAAGAAGAAATTAATTATTGCAATATGGGTATCCTCAAAATGGCTGTGAACAGGCTAAATTTCCAGACATTATGTTGGATGGGTTGCCACCTTTTTAAAAAGTGAAATACAACTTGAATTAAGGAATTAGGATATGAGTGTCAGAAGAAAGAGGTTTAAGAAGAATATAGTTTGAAAATATTTTGAAGAGGATTGCCACGTGTTTGAATAGTCGAATATAGTTTGAAAATTTAGAATATGTTTGAGGTCTTTTAAAAAGGTTGCAACCTGCAATGTGAATATCAATCAAACTGGTTTTGAAATGGCTTGATTTCTAAGCTACATGTAAGAGGGTTGACAAATAAATATTTAAAAAATTAAATTCAGATTGAATTAAAGAATTAAGGCAATTGAAATATGTATCACAATAAGGGTGTCAGACGAAAGAGTTTTAAAAACGTTGTATTTTGAAACTTTTGAAGAGAGTTGCCACGTGTTGGAAAAGTCCGTTTTAATTTAATTAAACAAAAAATACATGATATATTAAAATATGTGTGTCGACCGAAGGAGCTGTAAGAAATCTTTAGTTTGAATATTTAGAATATTAAAATCAAAAAAAGTTGAATTCAAACTATTTAATAAGTTAAAAGAGTTATTACAATATGGGGACCAATCGAAATGAATTTGAAGGAGTGTTATTTCTAAACTACCTGGAAGAGGGTTGCCAACTATTTAGAAAATTTAATTTCACTTACATTAAGAGTTTGAAAATATTTTGAAGAGGGTTGAAAAAAGTCAGAATCTGGTGTTTTGGCTAGGTTTAAATAATTTGTAGTTTAACTGAAATAAATTTGTACAGTTTATGCAATACCCAAAAATTAGAAGAAGAAGAAGAATTCCTTGAAGCTTTACACAAAAAGGCTCCGTAAACGTTTATGACTTGAAACTTTGATTAAGCTATATAAATTTCTATGACTTTTTTTTTTAGTTTCGAGTCTTCCGGTTTTTTGAGTTTAAGGAGACTCTCTAAAATATTCTAAATATTCCGTTTCTAGTTTCTAGAATAGTAGTGAATTCTTTTGATACTGACAATCGCCCTATAAGTGCTGGTTATGCGCCGCAGTCAATTGATTTCAAATTATAGGCTACTGGATGGCTAAATTTAAATTCGCATACACCAACGTTTTACCTCTCCTGGTTTCGTTTAGACTGACTGTAAGACAACAGAAATGTTTGTTTTTCCATGGCAACATCTCGTTCAATTATAACCAACTCAGCACAGCAGCCACACAAACTGCTTATTAACTTCTTTATCTTTGCTGGTTGCTTTATCGAAACATATAAAAAAAAAAACAAAAACAAAAAAAATGAAAAAATTCGAACGGGAAAAAAGGAGAGCAGTGGCCAGGTCTTGCCCTTCATTGACAGGTTGAATACTTGCCAGTTTGCCTGCTTGATTGGGTTGTCTGCTCATGCGCTGTGCGCTCCCCTTCGTCGAATGCTGCTTATTAAATGCATTTCAAGCGAATTATCGTACATTTATGCGTACTTAAAATTCGGTTGTTTTTATTTCATTATACTACTTTTTCTCTGCTTGACGACGACTCGTACGAAAAGTTTGTTGCTTGGACCTTATAATATAAAAAATTACTGTTCTCAGTTTACGACCTCAATATATTTCAGAATACAAATTCACCTTTATTCGTTACAATCTTTTTGTTTTTCCCTTCTTAAGGCCAGCAGCTCCACAGTTGTATGTATGTAGTTGTATTGTGATTCTGTAGCAGGTTGTTGAATCAAGCCAGCAAAGCAAAGTAAAGGGTCTAGTATAGCGCTACACAGCATGCGTGTGAGTGTGCGTATAAAAAGTCACTAACTCACCAGACGAACCCCAGAATTTTTCGGCAGACAGAACAGAACATGGCTGTCCTTAATGACTTTCGTCTGTTTGCCGGAATTGAATTTTACTTCACTTTTAATTCTCCTCTCATCCGATCCGGCACTTCAGCTCTTCTGCGTCTTTCTGTGCGCAATTTCATTTTGAGTTTGTTTGTTTTTGTAGCTCCTCTTCAAGTGCAGTATTTTATGAAAATTGTGACAAGTATAATTTTTGGGTTCTTGCTGCTCCTTGTTTCTTTTCTACATCTACTCGTATGATTTAATTTATAGCTTTTGTTGGTAGGTGTGCAGTTTTTGGGTGATAAAAAGGTTAATTGAACAGGTTGCTGGCATGCTGAGCTCTTTTCTTTATGGCGCAAATAAATTCCAAGTTCAGCAACTTCGTCTTTATTTTGTTTTTTTCTCACTGCTCTCCATGTTAGTTAAGGATGCTGTTTATTATTACTTTTAAATTTATTTCTTTTGTGATACTTATTTGATTTATTTGGCTGATATAGAAGGCAGTTCTCTCTCCAGTTCTCTTACAACAGGGAGTATCACTTTTTCTGATATGTGGGTATACTATACATGATTCAATAATAAAAGGTTTGACAACTTGGCAGTTGTTTCACTCACACAGCTACCTATGCAAGAGTTATCAACCATTTATGCTTACTTAAGGAATTCGAGCGGAGAGTATCCAAACCAGTGACGTATGCTGAGGACATAGCCGTAGTAGTAACAGGGAAGTTCTAGATATCAGTAACGCCATCGACTAATGGGTAGCATCGAGCTGTCAATAAATTACCACAAAAGTATCTGGTAGTAGTATTGGATAGTAAGCAAAATGTTGTAGAAGGCCGGCAATGTCTGCAGCCTACCCTATCCATTGGTGATACACAGCAATAGTCAGACCAATACTACTCTATGGCGCTTTGGTGTGGTCTAATTTGACAAAGAAAAAATCTTCATACTTTGGGCCAATGGCATTACGGGAGCGTTGAGGTCTACTCCAATGGCTGCTCCACAAAAGTATCCTCAGTTTACCGAACATTGAAGTAATGGCGGAAAATCGTGCTGCTTCATCCGCAGGCAGATAGAACGCCATTGGGGCATTCAATTATAGAACTCTTGGGAAACCATTGACCGGCTGACCGCAAACAGAAGTCTGCCTATCCACACAGAAATAGAGGGCAATGAAATAGCAGCTGAGACTGCCACGAACGCTAAATGTCTGTTCAAACAATCTACATATGTGTACAAGTTCGCGAGCGGAAGACCAGTGTACCTTCTATGTCGATTTGTCGCACTGTCAAAAACAGGAATAAATTTCTTAGGGGTCTATGGACTCACAAAAAGGCTTGAAATCCTTTGTACTTTAATGCCTGAAACCGAGCTTCAACTAAGGACATTGCGTGCCGCGAGGCGAGTGTTAGCCGTGCTTGGATATTACTGCGGCCTGGAATCGACGCTGGCTCCCACCGGATAGGAATAAGCATCCACTCGTCAACGGGAGTCGTATGCATGACACCGGCACACAAAAAAAGTTGCGTCGACTTTTAACCAGACCCACCTATCGACATATATTCCGACCCACTGAATCCGTTTGACTCGTACACCTCCTGAATTTTCTTTTAATTGCGAAAATTTTGAAAAAAGGCAAAACATAGACAAGGCAGACAATAGCTTCGGAACAAGATGGGTAATGTGACATCAGAAATTTGTAAGCAATTGAAAAATATTAAGCTCTTCCAGGCTGGAGATTTGATTGAAAAAGTTTCCAAAGCTTTTAATTACTATTTTTTCCCCAAATATTTAGCGCTACGATTTTTTACTTACGATTTGTGGTTTTTACAGAATGTTTGCATAGGGTTTTTAAGACTTACCTGCAAAGAGAAGAAAAATGAATTAGAAAAATACTTGAAATTTTTTGTTTAATGCAATAAAATATTAATAGAATATCTTACGATAATATAAATGCAAATATATTTTTTCTCATTTGCTTTATCGGAAAGAGTGTCTAACACATTCCGAATTCTTCCAAAACATGAAGATACGAGTAGGTGAGAAATCTATTAAAATCTGTACAAGGTTGAAATTGATCATGGGAATCTGAAACTAACGTCGCAATAATCGGAAGTTGTCTAGTATCCTTTCGGATTTATTTTAAAATGAAACAGTTTAAAAAAAGGCTATAGTTTATGCCGAATTTACACTAGACATTGAAATTAAAAAAAAAAAAATAAAAATTGTGCCATTTAAGAAATGCAATGTGGAAATAGACTTAAATAATATAAAAATTTATAGTCTAAACTGGCCAATATGTGGCGATCATATAATTATGAAACGCAGTGTATCTTTACCCACTGTTGACTTTGGCAAAATAAAATATCAATGAATACATACTTACATACATATGTATGTATTTATCCAACATCTGACAATCTTTTTTTACTCACTTACTTATCAAACATCTCAATGTTTGTAAACCAACAGCTTAAAAATAAGAAGATAAAAAATAAAATATGATATTTATATTCAAAAACAGAACACCAACCACTCTGAAGAAATTTAAATATAGAGCAATAAGCAGAAGACCAATGGAAAACAAGTTAAAAATTGTATTGCAAAATATCAGTGTAAATATTTGCATACATATGTATACCTTTAAGCTACATACAGTGACTCACAGAAGTAATTAGCACCGATTTTTTTACGTACTCAAAATGTTTTTCATGGTAATTTTTTATCGTTGATTTTTTATAAAAATATAGCTCGTTTTACAGTAAAAACTATTTAAATCAATAATTTAAGCTTTGGAGAAAACTTAGCAAATATTCATAAAAATGTCAAACTCTTTAAGCCAAATTTAGAAAAAACTCGATTAGGACTTCAATTTGAATACATCAAACCTCAAGTTCTAAGTTGCCAAAAAATGTCGTTTATTTTTGATATATTATTTTTTTTTATGGTTTTCTTCCATATACATATGTACATGATTTCTGTGAGTCACTGTAAAAATACATATTTGGTAACAGTATGCAAAAATAAAAAATGGAGGTTCTATTTTTAGAATTTAAAATTAAAAAAGCGGTTCATATTTTTATCCACATACTTATTATTGTACGTTATTCATATTGAATGGTTCGATTACAATCAGCAGGAGTAAGAGCAGCGAAGAAGGTTGAACCAAAAGTAATAAATATGACGTAAAAGGCTTAAAAGCAGTTGAGGTACCCTCGAGAGCTTATATATAACACATATTATCCATTCCTCTTCAGCTTCGTATTCTTTTTCGAAAGCCCTCCCAACGCGTGGTTTGGTTTTTGTTTATTTTTCGGGCCAATTTCTTCTGTTATATTTTGAGAAAGCAATTTCTTTGGTAGAGCGTATTTTTCGCAAACTGAATAAATAAAAAAATTTGGTAAAATACAGTTAAGTGCTTTTCCTACGCATTCCGTTGTCAGAAAACGCAAGAGAAATTTTTCTTTCCTTTGTAAATACTCAAAAAACCTTTTTTATTCAGTTTACACACTATGGAATGACAATCAGTTAACCTGATAGCCAGGCTAGTATGAACAGCAACATAGTACAATTTTCAAGCCATTAATATTTTTTTGTACCCGCAGTTGAAATTGGAATTTCTTGCTTTTCACGTCTAAACTGACAAAGCGTAGTATGAGAAAGTTCGATTTTCGGAAACTTAAACTGCTTTCGAAAGTCACTTTAAATGCAAGGTGTAACTGATCCTGCAATAACTTTTGGAAATTCTTCAGTTTCAAAACTACTTGCACTTGCCACATCTAATGACTACTTAAGAACAGGTGCAATCAGGCGGTACTATTTTCCATTGGAATTATAAAGTCTATTATTTTTTAAGACGTCCACCAAAATATTTCCAAAACATATTAAGATTTAAGTGAGCTGGACCAATTTCAAAATAGCTCCAAAAATGGAGTTTTTTATGAATAACAAGTAAGAAAGTCTAAGTTCGGGCGGAGCCNGCTTTAATATTTACTGATTTATCGAAGATTTTGTATTTCTCGAAATTACCGTTATATGATCCCNGGGGCGTGGCTACGCCCATTTTCCAAAAATTTACAATATTCATGTTTTCCGTCTGAAACTCATTGTATATATCAATTGTGCNGGGGCGTGGCTACGCCCATTTTCCAAAAATTTACAATATTCATGTTTTCCATCTGAAACTCATTGTATATATCAATTGTGCACAAGTGCGCTCGGTTATAAAAATAGTTTCTTAAAATGTTTTTTTTTTTTTAAATCCCCTCAAATGACAAAACGGGTTAAGCTTAAAAAATCTGCATAAAAATATTAAAAAAAAAAATNTTTTTTTTAAATCCCCTCAAATGACAAAACGGGTTAAGCTTAAAAAATTTCCATAAAAATATTTAAAAAAAAA
>NW_016157854.1:93767-167358 GCF_001687245.7 Rhagoletis zephyria | reverse complement strand
CTTAAAAAATCTGCATAAAAATATTAAAAAAAAAAAAAAAAAATTTTAACGGAATCGTAATGATGAGATTTTTTATGCTGTTTTTTAACTTTTTTAAAGATTGGTATAAGAAAAATTTGAATAGCTCTTCTGATTTAGACTTAAGAGGTGTCGGTGGAAAGGTATTTTCTCACCCTTTTTATTTCTTGGCTAATAAACTCATTCAAAGGATGAAAGAGAAAGGTAGGATGAACGAACTTCATTCAAAGTTGAATTAAGATGTGTTGGTATTCGAAAAAAGAAGATGGGACACGAATGACGTTTTTTTTGCCAGAAATAAAAAGAGTGTGAAAATACCTTTCCACTGAGATCCCATAAGTCTAAATCAGAATAGTTTTGGCCCAGTTATTCAAGTTTTTCGTAAACCAATCTTTGAAAAAAGTAAAAAAAACAGCATCAAAAATCTCATTCTTACGATTCCGTTGAAAAGATTTTTAAATATTTTTATGCAGATTTCTTAAGCTTAATTTGTTTTGTCATCTGAGGGGACTTTTTTCACNAATATTTTTATGCAGATTTTTTAAGCTTAATTTGTTTTGTCATCTGAGGGGGCTTTTTTCAANAGGGGACTTTTTTCACAAAGTTCAGTACGAAACTATTTTTATTCATAAAAAACTCCATTTTTGGAGGTATTTTCAAATCGGTCCAGCTCACTTAAATCTTATTATTTTTACCAAATATTTTGGTGAACGTCTTAAAATATAATAAATTTTGTAATCCCGGCGGAAAAACCGCAACTTTTTTTTGGTGATGCAGTCTAATGTATATAATAAATACATATTTACGCAAACATTTTCAGTTGACTGGTCATAAATAATTAGCGAATATTCAACTGTTCACTTCAAACAATCGAGTAATAATAAAATATATAAATAAACAAAAAAAGGCAATANTGGTCATAAATAATTAGCGAATATTCAACTGTTCACTTCAAACAATCGAGCAATAATAAAAGATATAAATAAACAAAAAAAAAGGCAATGACAACAAAAACAGGTAACATTTTTTTACAAAAATATTATTGCCTCTATCCAAATATTAGAACATTATGCCCAATACATTGCTTAGCTTCATTAAATTCAACCGGTTTTCTATTTTATTTATCAGTTTATTTAAATACATTACAGTTTAGTGGTTGACAATTTCTGTATAAATCATCTTTGTTGTTAAAATTCTTTGCTAGTGAAGCAGATAGTTTAAGCCCTCAGCATTTTCCAACAAGTTTTGAAACCAAAACAAATTTTCCTGAAGATGCAAAAAAAAAGAAAAACAAGAACCAAAAAATTTTAAATTTTAGAAACTCCCCTTGAAAACCAAAAAAAACCGAAATTTGTCTTCAGCTTAATATTAACCTTATCCTCGGCTTTAGTCTTCGTTTTTGTCCTCTTATTCGTTTTCATCTTCAAATACGTTTCCGCAATAGTCCTCGTCTTCGAATTCGCGATCGAATATTCGTAATCGTATTCTTGTTCGTATTCGTTGTAGAACTTGTTTCCGTAATTGTCTTCGTATTCGTGATCATATTCGTCCTCGTATTCATGTTCGCCTTTAGTTTGCCTTGATATTCGCATTTGTCTTAGACTTAGTGTTCGTGATCGTATTCGCATATATCTTAGTGCTCGTTATCGTTTATGTCTTCGAAGCAAAACAAAAAAAAATGCTAAAAGCAACAAACTTTGAAACCGGAAAATAGATTTCCAATGATGTTTTTGGTGTCAACATCGGTCCAAAGTGTATGTTAAAATTATTCTAAAAAATCTTAATAAAAAGCTCTGAATTTTTCCGAAAGTTTGTTGAATTTATTTTAAATATTGCAAAAATTGTGAAACTTGTATTTATATAGCATTTGCTAGAGAATAGACCATTTAAAAAGAAGATGAATATCTCTCAAACAATTTTTTTTTTTTTAATGCCGACACGAAATTCCGTTTCTTGTTGTGTTAAAACACAGGAAAATAATATATAATTAAAACCAAATAATAAAGAAATTAATGGTCAACTTGTTCTATCACCTCTATTGCACACTGTATTTTCTATTAACACCTATATTTGTATGTGTTAGGTTATATGCATATACATACGAACTTGTTTCAATGACCATTTGTTTTTGTATGCCTGAAAAATTTGTGTGATATGATTCACCTGCACAGCTATGTATAATATGTATGTATGTACTTTGTTCTTTGTGTACTCATATTTCGACTTGCCAATACTTAGTTAAATATTTATGAAGTTTATACATACATATGTACATCTGCACTTCTCAACAATTCTCTATTGATTTTTCGTTGTGTGTTTATAAAAAAGCTATTAATTATTTAACTATATATATTTATTAAGAAGTAATAAGTATTTAATTTCCAGTTGGTTATGGAGCACATACTACATACATACATACATATATATTTAAGTTATAAATAGCTTTGTACAATATATGCTTTTTGTGGATTGTACTTTACTTTCAATGGAGCAATGCTTCTTATTATTTGTTTTTGGTTTTGGGTGCGCACTCAGATGCCAGCGCTAGAAGAATCTAAATTTCGATACTGAAAGTTTGTACAAATAGCTTAATTTTTCTATAAGTAAGAAACCTCCAGGGGATTTGGTGGATTGACAGAAGGGCGATCCTTGCACTTTGTACTTCCACCAAATCTAAGCCCTCTATTTCGGGTCACGCGCGTAGGTTCGCCGATCAGAATAGTAAAAATAATCGATAATTACATGCTGAAAGGTGTGGAGTTCAAAAAACTGACGATTTGACCGAAACTTGAGTTAGTGTGGGAGCTCAGAAATCTTTCAGAAATGCTGTGGTTCGGGTTTTCTAAGCTGAACATTTGTTGAAGACCAAAAATAGTATCTGAAAAAGAAAAACTCTAAAAAGTGAGCTATTCTGATATGGGCTGATAAATGTTTACAAAGGGATCTGAAACAGCAGAAGCTGTTTTCCTAAAGTTCCTTAGAAGGACCTATAAACAAAATATACTAAACTATTGCATAGAACAAGACCCATTCTAAGCACTTCATTTTGATATGTATTTACCTTGCAAAGAAAAAATTAGCAAAATCCCGCTAAGTATTTACATATATGGAAAATCTAAAAAAAATATTCCCCATAAAACTAATTTATAAGAAAACAAAAGATGAAATACTTCATTTTATATTGTACCTACATATCTTATAATCTCCTTGTATTGTCTCTAAGACTCTCTAAAAAAATTATCTAGATTCGGATTGCTGCCAAGAATTATGCTGAATATGTGGCCATAATGACATAGCTAAGAGCAAACCTCTTTTGTATAAACATGTATAGGTAGGTACATATTTAGGTTGAATAGAATATCAATTATACACAGACAACAACTGCAAAAATAACTACAACAAAAACATTAATATCATTGGCCAATTTTTACACAAAACTATCGAACTCTCTGCGCCAATTAAAAGTGGATTTTGAAATGAAAGAAGATGGACAAATAAATAAGTCTTAAATATACACACAAGCGAGCAGATTACCTTAACTCCACGAATCAGTGAACTTAGAAAATTAACAGGGACGAATATTTTTAAGAAAAAATTTAGAAAATTGCTAAAAATAATATTGAATAATTTCACGCCATGACGCGTAAAAGGAAATGTAAATTAATGGCAAACCCAAAGAGAATAAACCAGCTCAAAGCAAATGTAATAAAAAATGAATTATAAACAAAATAAATATGCAAATAATGTAAATATTTAAATGACTCAATCCCAAGTGGATGCTCACAGCGTGTGGCCAAACAAAAAAAATATTACATAAAAGATTATGTGGAACAATACAATGGTGGTGATGATGACGATGATGATGAAGAAGTTGACGCTGATGACGCTTATGTTGCTGATAATGCGAACGATTATGGAGCCATAGCATAGATATAAAACTGTGTACATATGTATATTATTTAGTTTACAAGTAAATCCCACAATAAAAGCTGTTGCTGCTTTAATATTCATCTGGCGACTTGCCCGCCAAAGCTAGAGGACACTATGGCGACAGTCAGCCGCACGCAATTACTGAGTCAAGTGTAAGCATTGGGCAATAAAAACTACAATATAAAAAAATGTGTACATATAAAAAAAAAATAATAATAAATAAATAAAAAACTGCTAAACAACCAACTGTTGCTCGGCCTCGGTTACTCAGTTACAGCGCCTAAATTTATGCTTATCGCTATGGAGCTGGGTTTATGAAAAAAAAAACTTATTTAAATGGCGCATATTAATTCGTGCAGCTATGTACATATGTATATAGCGCGTAACTGCGTAGTTATTTACTGAGTCTGTTACGAGAACAATATGCTAACCTAAACTTTATAGCAGCCTGAGTGTCTGAAGAGTGGCGATATTTACATACATATCTGTGTTCATATGGAATAGTAGCTTATGTCTTTAACGCCTCGGCGCCAGAGAGCCATTCCCAATCGTATGCTACGAATGCCGCATTATACTAAAGCCAACCTTTCGGCATAAGCTACTATTCCAAACGAACACAGATATGTACATATGTATAAATTGATGCACATTTAAGTTTCAGAGCTTTAATTAAGGAGTGCTATTCTAAGAAGAATCTAAAAAATTTAATTTTAATATGCATTACAGCATTGATGTTGCCTTTGGTTTAAGATGGATTGCCATCGATTTAAATACTCAAAATTAGTCGCATTAGTGAAGTGCGCATAATATTAAAATAAGAGTCTCCCAGAACAAATATTTCCGTTGCTTTGATATGAAAATATTTTCGAATAGGGTTAACAACTTCAAATAATTAATTTTCTTGAATTTTTAATTTATTGACATTTTGAAAATCAAAACACATTTTTGGAAAGGGTTGCCAACTACACTTAATAAAATAAAACTCATTAAGCAAAATTTTAAGTGCTAGAAAACTTAATTCCTATAGAATTTTTGGTAGGATCACCAGCTATAACACGAAAAAATTAGGAACTTATAATATCAAAAAATTGTATTTCAAAAGAGTTATTTTTCGATATAAAAAAGTTAAGAGCAGGTACGCTAACGGTTATGATCTTGATAATAAAAATCATTATTTAACCGTTAAAATTAGATTTCTATTTTCCCGTTATTATGTTCAGATTATTTTTGGGATCAAGAATAACCGTTATTTTAGGATTTATTTCAATCTATTTTTGATTGTTATTTCAGAAAAATGGATGGAAAAGTAGTATCGACTTTTTTTTGTTAGGGAAGTGGTGCACCCTAATGTACATACATATACATATGAATAACTAGTTCCTAGCCTTTTTGAGAAAATTTCCGTTTGATTTTATCAGTAAGAATATAAATTGTTTTTGGTAAAACTTACTTGTTTTATAAAAAAAAAAGTCGCAGTGCTATAAAAAAGATAATTAACGGAGTTAGTTAAGTAAAGAAATATTTTTGAGCAAGGTTGCCACCTAAAGATAGAAACTACTAACGCTCCTTAATTGAAAGCTTATTCAAGAGCATTGAGTTTTAGAGTGCATAGTCATAGTCGGGTATAGGAAGAAGAAGGTTATCTGAAGTACCACTTTAGCGAGACGAAATGGTCATCTTTGTCGCCATGTGGCCTATTTTCACACAAAGGTCAACAAAAAGGCTGCTCACTTATTCAAATGTTTTTGCATTTTAAAATAAAGTGCTTTCCATTAATTTAAGCCACTTGAAAGCGTCTTTGAAATCATTCTGCGTCATTAGTTTGACAAGACAATTTGAGAAATGTGAAACTATAGTGGAATGTGGTATGTCATGCCAAAGAATATGTACACAGACGTGTGTATGAAAAATTGTTTGTGTGCAAATTTTGTTGCTATTTATTACATATTCACACTCAAATAAGATAAATGACCACATCAAGCAGACGCTTCATTTATTTTATTTATAGTTCAGCGCAATTTTTATTGTCTCTATACTATTTAACAGACTGCGTCACTCCGTCATGCAACATACTTTTATTACGTAGATATGTATATTTGGATATGCGATTATGATTCCTGTTGGAAAAATTGGAGTAGTAGGCATGCTAAATATTAAAGGTCACAGCGCTATAAATAAATGGATAAGACGTGGAATTAGTTTCATTGACATTATTTATAATATCACTTTCGTTTTTATTTTATATCTAATAGAGGCACACAGACGTTGAGCGTTTTTCCTACAGGGACCTACGTTTTTGCACACATACATTCATGTATTCATATGTACATATGTATATGTATATATTGCTTCTGTCTGCTTGTTGAATTTAAGTTATTTATTTATTTCATGTTTAACTTAATTTTGCTTTGGCTCGTTTTGGACAGCTCCATTTCGTCACTCAACTGGTTACTATAGAGTCTAGACACACATTCATACATTGTGATCTGCGGTTCTAAAACCAATTTACTGTTTATACACTTTTTTCTTTGTTAAGCTCTGTGAATTGTTCGAGAGCGTGTTGGGGCGGTAGTATGAGTATTAGGGTGGTCCAAAAACAGTAAAGTCGGAATTTTAATTCTCTCGCTCCCTAGGATTTTCTATATCGAAAAAAATTATACCCCTATTTTTTTTATTTTAATATCAAATAATATTTAGAGGTCGCTCAAAGCGCTCAAAGTTTTCCATGTATTATTATATGGGAAAAAACTACTTTCCGTAGAAATATTTTTTGATCAGAAAACGCTGGTTATATTGAGGAGGTTTCCAATAATAATATCCAATTGCTTATTTAACCGTTTTTCAATTGGATTTTTGGGGGTTTTTGTGGGTTTTTGGCGGACCTATTGATTTTTAAGAATCCGATACCATTTCTACGAAAAGTGGTTTTTTCTCCATACAAAATACATGGAAAACTTTGGACGCTTTGAGCGACCTCTAAATATTTTTTGATTCTAAAATAAAAAAATAGGCGTATATTTTTTCCGGTATTCCGATTTTACTTTTTCACGTGTATTTTTGGACCACCCTAATGAGTATGTTCCATATGTACAGCCAACAATGTGACGCGCACAGATAACAAAACCTTTTGTTTGTAATGTTTTTATTTTGTTTTTCTTGTATCCCAACGCTATGGCTCATCAATTTTCACTTGTGCGAAAATGTGTTGACTCTTTGGATCTTTCAATCATTCTTCATACTCCAACCTCGCCAGTAGGTTGGGGATATTGATGCTCTGGAGGCAGTGAAATAAATAAACACATGGGACAAGTAAGGAGTTTGTTTTGTTTGTTTGATTTTGGTATAGGACCCGCGCTCCCTAACGTTTTTTTATGTGACTCGTCATTCGAGCAATGATTGCTGTTGGAGGAAGTGAGGACGCATAAGATTTAACTTGTTGAATGATATTTCGTTTTGTGGGTGATGTTTTGAGTGATTGCTTACTCAGATAGGCGCTTTATTTAATGTAGGGAATTTTGGTATTGTCTTTTTATATAACTATGTACATATGTATGTATTACGACGATCCTTAAAATATCAACATCTAAATTTTGTATGATGCACCGTTTTAATTGGTTCTACGTACAAAATGAAGACATCCACGAAAACTGAAAAATTTCAAAATAATTTTTTGGAAGCATTTTTCGGGGTCTTGAACGTTCTAAGCTTCATTTGTATGTTAGCTTTGATTTGTTTTGAATAGAAAAAATAGTTAATAGTTTTAGCAAAAAGATTCCTTTTCGTTTTGTTAAAAAAATATCAGATACCGATGCAAATTTATATAAGGTGGCAGCAGTAGTACCAAAACAAAAAATTCCACTCACAAAAATGTAAAATTTCAGCTTTTCTGCACTAAACGAGCGCGAGGGATAGAAAATTCAAAGATACTACATTTTTACTCTCTCCCTTCAGCAGAATATAGAATTTTGAAATTTGTATACCAAGGAAAATCAAATCCGCTGTTCTAGTAACATCACCTTATATGAATTCGCCTTGTCTGGTATGTACATTTTTTAATTCATTTTGCTCTAAAAACGAAAAGCCAAACAATACTCGATATGTTTTACTAAAAATAATAACTTAAGCCAATATTTCACTATATTTTTATTTTTATTTTTATCATAAAATGCATGTGGGGTAGAGTCAGAATTCTTACATTTTGTGCGATTTTCGATTTATATATACATATGTACTAAGCAGAATGGTTAAAGTTGTGTACTCTTCATGACTTATGTAGCTTTTTACTTGTTGATGGTAATTGAGAGGAGCGGTATTGTTTTCAAAATACGTAGGTTACTGACTTATCAAACTGTCCTCATATTCAGAAGACAGAGTATAAAAACGCTTGTCGATAAGGGCACTACAATCTTCTACTATAGTCAATGTTATTTCGTATTTAATATGTTTAATTAATGAGTAATAATTTTGTATTTATAGTCGAGCGTCATTTAAATGAAGATTACGAATACATAATCGGTGAAGTGGCGCTCTGATTTCTAGAAAATATTATGTACGCTTGTGATAATGATAACCTCTTCGAATGCGGTTCAATACAGAATATTGCTACTTGATGATATAGAAATAATAAAATTGCCAGCGTATGTACATATATGTATGTATGTCTATATACTACATTTGTACATAGGCCGGTAAATATAGATTCATACAGACTTATGTACTTATGCGTGTTCGCATGCATAATTTTACACACATTCTCGTGGAAAAAGGGCCAGGAAATTTAATAGTTTGTACATTAGGGTGGTCCAAAAATGCATGTGAAAAAGTAAAGTCGGAATTTTTATTCTCTCACCCCCTAGGATTTTTCTATACCAAAAAAATATACGCAAATTTTTTATTTTGAAATCAAAAAATATTTAGAGGTCGCTCAAAGTGCCTAAAGTTTTCTATGTATTTTATATGGGGGAAAAAACACTTTTCTTAGAAGTGGAATAGAATTGTTAAAAATCAATATTTTTGTATCCGAAAACCCTGCTTCTCTGCAGGGGATTCTCAGTTATAATACCCAACCATTTTTTCATCGCAACTGTAATTTATAGGTCCGCCCCGAACCCCGAATTTTAATTGTTTATCATTTTTGTAGGTACCCTGAAGAGAACCTGAGTTTTCCGATTGCAAAATATTGCTCGTCAAGAATTCTATACCTTTTCTCCGAAAAGTTTTTTTCCTCATATAAAAATACATGGAAAATTTTGAGCGCTTTGAGCGACCTCTAAATATTTTTTGATTTCAAAATAAAAAATACTTTTTTCGATACAGAACAATCCTAGGGGGTGAGAGCATTACAATTCCGACTTTACTGTTTTTAGACCACCCTAATGACATATGCATTTTGAATGTGTGTTGAATGTACATGAATATCTACATAAATATGAATGTGTTTATAAGAATATAAGTATATAATTATATACAACGCACATACAAACATCTAGTACATATTTATGCACATAAATGCGAATATTCTCTTTTGCGTTTTATTGAAATTCCATCGCCGCAGTAGGGCTGTGGCTTTAATTGAGCCAATTATTTGCCTTTTTATTGAATTCCCTCTTCGTAAGATATGCTTGCATACATATACACATATACATATGTAAATATGTATGTGTATATTTTCTGCTAAAAATTTAAGCAAAAAGTCAGTTATAATATTGATTAAATTTCTGCATATGCGAATCTATTTGACAAATTTATTAAATTTGTTCAAAAAATAAAATAACATTAATTTAGAATAGAAAAGTCGAATTATCTACTACATACATAGTGTATTTCATATGGGAGGTACATACATACATATTTGTTTTAGTGGCAAGAATAAATTGGGGTCAATATTGAAAATTGGCCGGTTCGAGTATCTTAAGTGTAGAATTTTAATATCAGAAACTAACAACATACATACATATCTCAGCTCTTCATTAAAGCTGGACATCTGCTCATTTTCGTTCTTGAAGCTACTACAGAAGTCGTTATAGGCGATGCCAAGCATTATGGCGTTGCTGGGGCCAACCGTCCAACCGCTACTAGCCTCGCAACGTCAGTTATGAGTTTTCCTAATAACTTTTGGCTTCTCTTACGGTTTTATGCGGGTCCGATTAGTTTAGCTAAGCAGCAGCTGAACTTCATACGCCACTTTTGATAGGGTTTCTGAAAATTGAGGAAGCCTCATTTGCGCGAATGCTGCGATACCCAAATCTAATTAGAGCTAAGTATTCACTGTGCTTAGCACTTCAGGGAACGTGAGCCCACAATTAAAAATATACACAACGTAATATAATTTTTCTTAAAAAAAAGGATGTAGGAAAATTATTTTTTACAACTCAATTTCGTAAAAAAAAAATTATCTACAACATTTTTTCCCCCGCATAAAAATTTATTTCTCCTTGGATATTTTTTTTTTTTGCCTTTGGTAACAATATTCTTGCCTAAGAAATGCTTTTCTTCCTAAAAAATAGTTTTTCTAGAGATAAAATAATTATTTTCAGAAAAAAATTTTTTCCTAGAAATTACGCTTTTCCCTAAATATTCTTCTTTTCAAAAAAATTTGTATCTCAACAACTTTTTTCTTAGTAAATTTTTTCTAAAAATTCCATTTTTATAAACATGTATTTTTTTTTTCAAAAAATGTATTATTTTCCATAATTGATTTTTTTATTTCTTTCTAATTTGTGATTTTTTTTTAGTTTTGGTGTAGATATGTATTTTTCTCTAAAATTACATGCACAAATAAGAATAATGAGGCACCTTATAAAAATATAAACTGGGTCGCTGTGTCGAATCTAGTAAACCATTAAGAGTAAGCAGCTATCACAATAACTGTAACAGTAATTTATCGATTTCGATAATCAGGATATTAAAGATTTTTTGATTTGAATTTTGAGCTAATATGCATTCATTTTAATCAATGAAGGAAATTAACACTCAGAAAATATTTGCTTGAAGAAAAATGACGAAACCGAAAACAGAAAGCCAATAAAATTAAAAAAAAAAATTGTTTCAATTCCATGTATGTTCTACAGTATTTAGCAATGACCCTTTTGCATATCTCTTTTCTTCTCATAAATTCTACACCATTTTATATTTAAGCTAACTATTTTCAGTTTAGTCTAAGCTTTGTACTTTTATTATATTTCCTTCAGTTTAAAAATAAATTTTCCAATACCCCGCACCCATGTTCTAGCGGAATACGCTCCAACTTTCCTTAGTTTCTTTCGAAAAACTCCTTTCATTCCCGTGTCTGCACTTCCTCTTCTCGCGTATATACAACTATTTCTACCGCTACGCTGTACATTTTTATTTATGTGGAATATAAAACTTCACAGCTCAGCAAATCCCACCGAGAAAAACTCCACACAAAAGCTATAATAAGACATGTCACGTATCTTTAGAGATTTATGGGTACACCATGGCGTATGAGTAACAACGTTTTGCTGCTTGCAATTCGAGCCAGAACAACCATAGAAATGCTATTAAAAATATATAGTAGTAAAAGAGAGGAGTCATACGTTGGTTGGATATGTGGGAGAACAGAAAACCGTGGGCGCCCCTTTGCCATAACACTTTTTACCCTCAAAGGAAAAATTAAATAAAAGAAAGTAAAGGAAGCGTAATGGCAACTGTAAACGCATTAAAAACATTAATAATGGGGAAAGCGGGAGGGAAGGCGTCGGAAGCAAAGAGCTAGAGCGTAAAGAGTTTAAAAGACGCACACTAAAAAGGCTTAAGCAAGCGTGTCCGTTGAAGCAGCGGGCAGGAGGTAGCCAAAGCATAGCAAATATTATATGTATAAAAAATAAACGCACATAAAAGTGTAAAAGTACATAGCAAAGTTATCAGTGTATAGTTATGAGGGTTACGAAGTACTTGCAAGCGGCAAAGGGTGTTGGTGGATAGAGCAGGCTACATTTATCAAAGCAAGGGTAAAGAATTTACAGATTTTGGATATTTTTATGTATTAGTTAGTATATGTGTGTGTGTGTGTTTTAACTCATCTCATTTCCTAAACACAAATATATTTAAGTTACACTCACACACAGCCAGACCAAATGTACTTACCCATTAACGTGTTCGAGTGCTTAAACTTTACCTTAATACACACACACACACACGCGCACACTGATGCACACTCGCACTTCTAGCACAGCTGTATTAAATTTATGTATGTACAACGCATACCTCCACACACAGAGCCGCCCTTTTCAGCATGAAAATTCTATTTGCCTATCCTTGATACATATAAAATATTTAAATGTAAAAGCCATCTGCACGCCAACACACACACACACACACACGAACGATGCAGTTATAACCAGCCACACCCACACATAAAATTTTATGCATATAAATTTACACTGAGAGAGAGAGACAGAGGGAGAGAGAGAGAGCGCCCAGCAGGGCACAGTGGAAGTATGGCAAGGCAAATGGCCTTTCATGGCCGCAACAAAATCACTCGACAAGCGTTGCCAGCAAGTGGTTACGGGAGAGAGGCGTGCAGCGGCAGCGCAGCAATGTAATGTCACGTGGAGAAGTGTGACCCCCTTCCACGTACATACATACCTAGTTTGTAAGCTTGCAAACATAATAATAAAGCTTCACTTTACACACTTTTTTAGTTTTGTATTTTCTTTTTACTCTTTACTTTTGCTTTTACTGTTGCTTTTGTGCTGCCGCCACTGCCTCTCCTTCCACTCTTATGCACAAACAATTTTTGCATATATTCACACTCACACCATGCAGCTCATAAAGTTTGTCCTACTTCGCTTGCTAGCGGCAGCAACAACGCTTTGCTAGTTCATTCGCTTTTATGCGGCTTCCTCATCACACAACCTTTCGGCTAACAAATACACACAGACAACACTCACCCATACATACCCCAGCTCACTTGCTTCTTATTTGCTTCGATTGCCTCCACGTGCTGGCCTGCTGTTTTCGTGGTGACGTAGTAATGCTGCCACTACGCTGCGGTGATTCCATGTTTTCATTTTCCTTTTCGCCTTTACTCATACGCCGTGGCGAACACCCTAAATGCCAGCAGTAGGGGCTCGTTGGTGCTCAGCATAGATATGTATGTACATTCAAGGTATGTATGTATATACATGTTTCACGAGTAGTTGTGTATGTACACCCGTACATAAAGACATACATATATATGTACATACACAACGGCAATGGCAGTGTGACTGCAGCGACTGCAATAATGAAAGCTTATCATTTTGGGGAAACCCTCGCTCGTACTGGCTGTGTATGCGGGCGTATGTGTGAGTGTGTGCTTTGGTTGTTTGGTGGTTGGTTAATGGCTTTGACTTTGTTGTTGTTTTTGTTATGCTACAGTGTTCCACGTGTGTACAAAGTACATGCGATTTTCTCATAAATACCTACTCGTAAAAGATCGTGGTAATATTTCTTAGGCCAATGGACGTTGGGTTTCTCGGATTTTTTTCTTAATTTTATTTACATTTAATAAAAACTAAAATGTAAAAATACATACATAAGTACATATCAATAAATTTGTTCACAGCAAATACAACAAAGATAATAGTACCAGTAACGAATAAAACCTCTGTGTATTATTTTGCAATGAATGCTTCTCTTAAAAAATTATTGGTCCTTTGTAGGCGGCGTATAAATTTAGGACTTTACTCGTATTTTAAAAAGTATACCACAAATTGGACCTATTAAGCTGGCATTTCAGGGTACTATTTTATATACATATAAGGAAAATTTTAAAGTTAGGGGGGGGGCTCGAGCACCGCCCTGCCCCTACCTGGCTACGCCCATGCCTTGAGCCTTGAACTTTTCTTAAACCCCATTCCTGACCAATATATTTGCTTCATAGCGCATCTAAACTGTGATCGGATGCCCAAGTGTTCCATGAACTCGGAGCACAGGCATAATGCTCATTAATAATTGAAAGAAAGTCCCGTCCCAAGGACGGGTAGCGCCGGCACCCTGATCTGTGGCTGTGATTGTTTGTTTCACTTTTGCCTGCAGATTGTATTGGGTGCATGAAACTTTTTAATTTTGGTCAGAGCCATGCAGGCCAAGCTTTTGATTTTGTTCGTACATTATGAGGCGCTTTGTGGCTCTGTCTTTTTATATAGATTTATCAAGAATTAGCCGCCAATATTTTATTTCGTTTGAGATGGGTCTCTTAACTCCATGCAAGAACAGTTTCATTTGATTTCTTGAAACTTTTCCTCACTTTTCCGTTTTTTCGGGATTCTTCTTTTTTCTTTTTTTAGAATCTTTCAGAAGAACGGTTCAATTTGATTTCTTAATACTTTTCCGCAATTTTTGTCTTTTTCTCGGAATTCCACTCGTTTAGTTTTTTAAGATCTTGCCGAATTGTTTAGATTTTTTGAATGATTTTTTAGAATTTTCCGGGAGCTTTGAAACCTAAAGTTACAATTAAAAAATACAAGCCTATTTGGCATTTTTGGCACTTTCTTATCCTCAATAAGGCATATTACAGTGCAGCGAGCCAGTCCGTTAGAATTACAGTTTTGCTTAGAATTGGGTGTGGTATTTCTCATGAAGGTGTAGTATTGCATACTTGCAAGGGAAGTGCCATCGACTGAGGCCGGAATCCGTTAACAAACTCAGTTGGTCGGCTTCGAGACTTGCATGGAGAGCGATAAGAAGTCTAAAAAAAGCTATGTGGTTTCGCGAGAAAGGAGATACATATTTTGAATAAAACCAATATCAGGTTGTGCCTACCTAGGCGGTCACAACTATTTGTGTTTTTTTTTTTCAGTAAGAACTACCCACAGTGCCTTTGCGTCACAATTTCACTGTCGTCGCACCCAATTTTACCGCATCTGTCTGCTTCATTGCCATTTCAGTAGAATTGCAAACTCACACACACACACAGATACACATATTTATTTGCTGTAGCCCAGTTATTGCTTTTGCCTAGCGCGCTTATAAGCACTTTCATTTGGTGTCCTTAATTCTGCACCCTTTTGTGAACACTCTGCCCCGCGCACATCATCAACAACCGATTGCGCGCACATTTTCTCTTATCCTTTTGCCATCATATCAACATAATTTTTGTTTGTTTTGTTGGTTGTATTTGCACAACCTGCACGCGCTCTTTAGCTCTCGCTTCTCCCCTCGCTCTCGCGCTCCCTCGTCCTCTATCTCGACCTTTTACTCTTTCCATCTTCCTCCAAACCCGATACTAGACTCTCTCCACATCACTCTTTACCCACTCACTTGTGCCACTTACAATTTTATAACCAAAGTGTGGCATGCAACAAATAGTGTTTGCATGCCCCTGTGAAAAGGTGTGGGAGGGGGAAGGGTAAGGCGTGGTAAGTAGTTGAAAAGTCTAGAATGTGCGCGCCAAAGTGCCGAGTGCCAGGCTCTTCTGCTTCGCCTGACTACAGTTTATGGCTTTGCATTTTATTAATTTCTTTGTTGTTGTTTTTTTTTTTCTGTTCACTTTGTGGTGCTCCTTTCAGCCATGGAACTTTGCGCTGTTGCTTTGACTGTTATGAGCGCCTATAGGGAGTGTCGGTGTTTTCGTTTTTATTTTTTACTTTTTACTTTATTTTTCTTCCGCTCTGAATTTTATTTTATTTATTTATTTTTTTTGTTTGTTTTACTTTCTTTACTTTTGCGCGCACATTCACTCTGGTTTCATTCTTACGCCTGACCTGACCTTTTTCATTTCCACATACAGTGGCTGCTCGGTTGCCGCTGTTGGTTCTTTTGGCTCTTCGCTGCATTTACTTCTCCTTTATTGTTGTCGGCTATTCTTCTGGGCTATTTCAAACGTTTACTATGAGTACGTTTTTTCCTACACATTTTTCTTTTTTTAATATATATTTTTTTTTTATTTGCATATTTTTCGCGTGTGTCATTTTAGGCGTGGCGGCACCGGTTTCCAGTTAAATAGTTGTTGCTTACGTTAGGCAGGGTCTGCTTCTGGGCGCTTTCATTCTGGTTTGGTTCGTTACTCAACGTCCCACAGTTGGAGTATTTATACGTGTAAGCGACCTCATTTCTTGGTTGCGTATTATTGCTATTTCGTGCCGTTTGTTTCATGCTTTTATTTTCTAATTGATTCTTAGGAATAGCCAACACTTGTTGTTTTATTAGCCATTCTTCAACTAAAGATTTCTTCATGAGTAGTTTATTTAGATGCTAATTCTGGGAAGTACTCACATACATAGATTGTATATATGTATATGTTCATCCATACAACTCATCTTTGTAGAATTCTTAGAATTCTTAGAATTTATGAAAAATCGTAGTCCTCCGTTTTCTTTGAAACAACATCGATTTGCTTTCGCTGAACCGGTTTATAAATTATTACCGTAGTTCAAATGTCGGATGGAGGTTGCCATGGTAGCTTATTAGATATATAAATAGCAAAGGCCAGTTACAAGAATATTTTCTGGCGAATGTTTTAAAAGTTTTAGTCGGTCAATTGAAATCTTAAGTAAAAATTCGGATGTGGCCTCGCTGTTTCTTTCTTCGATAATAAAATAAAATGAACCTTTGTTGTGGATATTTTCAAAACTTTATAACATTTTCTTTGGAGATTTCTAGATCCTTTTTGGGAAGTTTAAGGAAAATACGGTTTTTTTTTTTGCGGAAACTATCGGAATTTTTTTCTATGTTTCATTCTTCGAGAACTTTTGAAATTTCTTTGACACTTTTTGGCTTTTTTGTGAGTACTTGTGTTTTATTTTATGGGATATTTCGAAATTTTTCGGGGCTTTTGAAGGTTTTCTGGAACTATTGGGGGGTTTTCGTGATTTTTTGTCATCAGATCCAAAAATATGTAGATATATTAAAAGATTTCAATTGCTGTTAAGAATGCCTAAAAAATGAGTAGAATGAGTAGAAACTTTTCGTCTTACGTGGTCAAATATTTGTGACTTTGAGTCAATCGGACCATAAACCCGATTTTTACAAATATCTCGACTCCAGCGCCAACTAGCAGGAATATTTGACGAAAAGAGCAGGTACTTAAACAGTTATAATTTGTATAACAAAAATTATCATTTAACCGTTAAAATGAGATTTATATTTTTAAGATAAAATTTAACCATTATTTTATGAATTTTATTATTTTCGATCCTGTACTTGTCCGAACAAAATAGAAATAATCAGGGAATAAATCACCTATGACGACAATCGTTTGGACGATATCGTCTCGAGATTTTCTGGCTTCATGAAAACCAAAAATTGTTTGATCGTTTGTGCGATAGCGTCAACTCAATTTCAATTTTGCGTCATGTAACAGTAACAGTAACGTGTAACAGCAATACAAACATATGATTCAGAGTTTTGACGACGTCATTTTGTCCGTATCGTTTGAACGACTATCGTTTCAAAGTTACGTGATTCATGCCGACCAGTCGTTCTGCACACACATTTCTTCAGCAGAATTCTGACTCAATTCTGACAAGTTCTGACTCATCGGGGATCGCAACGATTTTTTCGATCAAGAATAGTCGATACTTTTGGATTCGTACTTTTTCGATTCATTTTTGATCGTTATTTTGTAAGTTTTCTCTTGTTCATATCAAATCTAACCGTTATCTTCAGATTAACTTTTTTATACCACCTCCACTATACTGGTAAAAAATTATCGAAAAAAGAAACATCCAAAATAGTGATTATTTTTGATCGAAAAAAGTGGAAAAGTAACCATTTTGCAATGAGCTCAATATAAAAAGCTTCATATTTAACAGTTATTTTTGGTCCCTGAAAAATAATTTAATACTTAGTTATACTTGACGGATGAAGCTTTTTTTTCCATACAAAAAAAAAAAATTTTCGAATATATTTTGTATGGTGAAAAATTGTAATGCAGTAAAAAAAAAATTTTTTAATCAACGTGACTCTATATCTATTTTAAACTTGCACATTATTACCTTGGAATTTAATGGGCTATTAAACTGCATACTCAAAAAATTATAAAAAATCTCAATAAAAAGTTGAAAATTTAGTTGAAAATTTGCAGATTTTTTATAATTTTTGCAAAAAATTTGAAATCTGGATTTATATGGCGTTTGTTATATAATGAATGAGTGCAAGATCTGATCCTTGTTACTTGTTACTTGTTACTTGCTACTGGTTACTTGTTACTTTTTACTTGTTACTTGTTACTTCTAGAGGTTAGGTTAGGTTACCCTTAGGTCTTTAGGTCTCTAACTGCACTTGAGGCAAATCGAACTTTAAGTAGACTTATGGCAGGCATACTTTAAGAAGGCTTTTAACAGAGATAAGTGGTTCCACTTTGCACACATCTTCTAGTTTTCCGAACTTTTAATGGCTTCTGGCTTTCATCACTGAAAGCACAGCGAAAGTCTTAAAGCGCGGCATACCACAAATTTTCACCACCTAAACTATTTTTAAGCAAAAAACAGCTAGAAAAAACGTTTTATGATGATTGTGCTCCAGAAGCGCAACTATATCAAAAAGCGTACGAAACGTCATTGCATAAAACCTTCAAAGTGAAATGTGGAAGAAATGGCACAGAGAATAAATTAAAATTTGAAAATATAAAAAATGTATGTACATCAAATGCTCGAATAAAACATGAAGGCGAACAACGAAAGGAAATGTGGTAGTGAGGAAACGAGCGCATTTCGAAAATTGAAATGTAAAAGTTTAGCTGCAACAACAACACCAATAGCAAACTAAAAGAATAGTAAAGCAATGAAAAAAAAGAAAACAAAAAAAAAACTAAACTTTAGAAATTTCCGATGTCAAGTAAAGAATGAAAATGCGAATAAAAAAAATTTACTACCGCCAACATTGTTGTTGTCTTTTCTACAACTACTTGCACGCATTCGGCGCTGTTGGCAAACCCCCGCCAAGTTGGCAAATGCAAGAATATTGCAATTGTGCATGCACAAAAATGAAAAAAAAATGAAAAAAAGTCAACACTAAAAAACACTCAGTTGACTGCAAGCAAGAAAACAGCATAATAAATGGAGAAACGTGGCCTCTGAGACAGCAGCCGCAGTGTGGGTGCCTCACCGGGCACCAGTCATATCGGGCATCTGCGGTGCTTGCAACTGGCAAGTTTTGTACGAAACGTGCTTTGTTGAGACGCTCAACAAATGCTGAATGGGTGTGTGGAAGGAGAAGGGAAAAACGCCTAGCTAAGCCGCTGAGGAGCACTAAAACTTGTTTCGCTGCAATGCAATGTCAGTCACTACGTCAGACCGGCTGTCAGGCAGCGTCAGACAGTTGCATGAAAGAA
This sequence comes from Rhagoletis zephyria, assembly GCF_001687245.7. NCBI lineage: Eukaryota > Metazoa > Arthropoda > Insecta > Diptera > Tephritidae > Rhagoletis > Rhagoletis zephyria. Next base: position 148,133 of record NW_016157854.1, on the reverse strand, counting down.
GCGTAGCAGTGGCAAGGTGGCAAGAGGGAAAATGGTGAGCTAGCGCATGAGTGTGCAACTTTGTTGCAACAATGTTGTAGGAAAGGAATACGATGAATGATGACGAAGAATAAGTTGTAGAAGAGGTCACCATAGCAAAGGCTTTGCTTATACTACATACATACTCGTGTTTGTGNAGAAGAGGTCACCATAGCAAAGGCTTTGCTTATACTACATACATACTCGTAAAAGCATGCATATATTTGTAAGCATGTTTGTACATAAGTGTGTAGATTGTATGAAGTGCAACAAATGCTAGTTTTACTTTTATGTGCTTCTGTTGAAAAGTACTACATACAATACAATTTCCAAATTTATGGCTCCTAGTAAGCCACAAAATGCTTAAGTGTATGTATGTACGTCAGTATGTGTAGTTATAAGGGTGTACCTTAAATATCAACATCTAAATTTTGTATGGGCCACCCTTCTTTTTTGTCTAAGGTCCAAAGTAAAGAAATCCATATTAGTTTCAAAATTAAAAAAAAAAAATAGGGGTCGCTACCAGGTTTTGAAAAAAATTATAATTTTTTAATTGCGAAAATTCAACAAAATTTTAACTTGAAATCTAATAAGTTTGAAATAATATTGAAACTTTTCTAAATAAGTTCATAAATTCGGTAAAAGTCAACATTTTTTTCGAATTTTCGCGATAAAAAAAAAATAATAAATTTTGTAGCCCTGTTAGCGACCCCAAAATTTTTTTTTTTTATTCTGAAATTTTCGTGGATGTCTTTATTTTGTACGTAACTGTAAAAAATTAAAGCGGTGCCCCGTCATTTTGATATTTCGGGGACCACCCTAACGTGTAAGTAAACATGTGGTCTCATGCACATGTGTATTTGCTTTGTGCTGCATCAAGTATAGCCCAACTTGCTTTAGATATCGCACCAAGTTGCTTTAAAGTTAAGAATTTTCAAATGCAAGCCAGCCCACAATCGTTTACAGTGGGGCAAATGTCTTATTTGTTCGAAGAAATTTACAACCGAATACCGCGAAACCCTTTATTTTATTGACACAGATCGCTTTCCAAAGTGAAATTGTAGTAACGATATACCCTTACACTGTCGCACTCCATAGCACCACTGAGACAAGCTGTACTTTTGTAAGCAAATCAAAGTAACCGCTCCCTTAAGGTGGGCAGCCAAGATGCAGATACTAATTTTAATACAAAGACAAGGTGCTTGCCTTAGGTCAGAAGTTACTGGCTTAAGTCAAGTCGAATGCAATTTAGCAGCAAACGGCGCGTTGTAAGCAACCGGGGATACTGCAACAGCAGCAGAAAATTTTTTTGAGGCCAAGATCGAAAATACAATTAAAAAATAAATTGAAAAAACTTCGTTTTGCCACACTGTAGTTCCGAATCATATACAACAGTTCTGAGCACATTGCTGTGCCACAAGTTGGCGTATGTTAGCCACTAGCAAAATCACTTTGCGTAGATATTTCAAATTATGATGTGGTGCGAGTATGGATCTCAGTACATATTTACTTATTTATATACACATACATATGTACGCACATATGTGCGTACATATGTACCACGTACTTTCATATGTTGTGTTAGATTGCTACCACTGCAGCTCTGTGGCAATAGTTGCCGATTCTAGTTGTTGGTTGCACTTTGCGGCAATTGAGGCGTGGCAGCATTGACGTCCTCTGCAGCGCAACCTCATCCATAGCCGAGGGCAATGCAAATGCGAATATGCATACATACACATGCTCGTTCGTGTAGCAATACTGCATCTGCTAGAGCTTTGGCAGGCCTCTCAAACTGAAGCAAAATTGCATAATATTGAAGAAGATTTTGCGCAAAACATAAAATTATTTTTTATAAAAGTAGCAGGAAACAAATATTTTATTTATTTTTTATTTTAGAAAAGTTTACTTTTCTATTTTACTTTTAATATATAAATTTTTTCTATTTGTCAATGTTGACAAAAAAAAAAAATTAAATTTTTTCATTTAATTTTAATTTTAATCATATTCATTTTATTTTGCTTTATATTTTTAGCTTTATTTCTTCTTCTTTTTTGGCGCTGTAACCGCCTAAGCGATTTTGGCCGAGTCCAAAACAGCACGCCAGTCATTTCTCTTCTGTGCCAATTGACGCCAATAGGAAACGCCAAGTGAAGCCAAGTCCTTCTCCACCTGATCTTTCCATCGCAGTCGGGGCCTCCCTCTTTCTCTGCTACCACCGGCGGGTTCCGAGTTGAATACTTTCAGAGCTGGAGCGTTGGTGTCCATTCGAACGACATGGCCAAGCCAGCGGAGCCGCTGTATTTTAATTCGCTGCACTATGTCCATATCGTTGTGAAGCTCATACAGCTCATCGTTCCATCGCCTGCGGTACTCGCCGTCGCCAACGCGTAAAGGCCCGTCAATCTTCCGCAAAATCTTTCTCTTTCTTCGCTTTTAGCTTTACTTAGTCTTTTATATTGCACTTTTGTTAATGAAATCAAATTTATTAAATTCTTGTTTTACTTTCTTCTTTTAAATTAATATTTTATTTTTATATTATTTTTAAAATTTTTAATTTTTAATATTTAATTTAATATTTTAATAAAATTGGTTTACTTTTTATTTCCTGTTATTTGTTTTATATAATTTTATTATTTGTTAGGTTCTTTATTTATGTTATTATTGTAATTAAACCAAATTTAACTTGATGCAATTTTATTTGATTTATTTTACTTTTATATAAGTTCCTTTTTAATATAATTTTTTATGTATTATCTTGTCTTAATTGGATTTAAATCTAATTTTTAGTTGTTGTTTTAAACTGTTTTTCATTTAATTTTTTTATTTTTATTACATTTTTATTTATAATTGATATTATTTTCTCACTTATATGATTTTTGTACTTAATTTTATATTTTTAGTTTTTGTTATTTTATTTAAATTCTCTATTTTATCAAATTCTTTATATCAAAGCATTTTGAAATTATATTTCTTCAATTATTTGTGCGCTTTAATTTGAATTAAATTTTTATTTTCAACTTTGTTTTTTTTTTATTTATTTTAATTTATTTTACTGTTAATTTATTTTATTAATTTTTATTTCAATCAAATTTATTTATTTAAATGTGATGTTATATTAATTATGGTTTTATATTTTAAATACTTTTATTATTTACTTTAATTTAATTTTTAAATCCTATTTGGTTTCGGCTGATTTTATTTTATTTATTTGATTTTTATATTTATAAACTTTATTCAATTTTATTTTATATTAATTTAAAAATTTTTATTTTATTGATTTAACTTAATTTGTTGTTACAGTTTTTCGTTGATTTTAATTTACTGGATTTTTGTACCTAATTTTTTAATTATTTAATTTGGGGGTTTTTAAATAAATCAAATTGAATTAATTTTTTGCTTTATTTTCTTTATGCTGTAGTTTTTTATTCTAATTAGGTTTATTTTTATACTATACTTTTTATTTCTCTTAATTTAATTGAATTTATATATATACATACATATACATATGTTCATATTTATTTTTTTAATTTTTTAATTAATTGAATTCTTAATTTTTAATTATTTATTTTATTTTATTTTATTTTATTTTATTTTATTTTATTTTATTTTATTTTATTTTATTTTATTTTATTTTATTTTATTTTATTTTATTTTATTTATTTTATTTTATTTTATTTTATTTCATTTTATTTTATGTTATTGATTTTTATATATATGTATATATATATTTCTTTATTTTGGTTACTTGTCTTTTAATAAAACTCAATTATGTTGTAGGAATTTAAGTTCAAATTACTGGAGAAGCTCCATTGTCATATGAAACCACCTACTCTAATATTCAATCATAAACTTATACAAACATATGTATGTATGTATATGCGCATGAGCTTGTATACTTATAATAATAAATGAACAAATTTCGGTGTGGTTTTACATATGCACATACACACGCGCACATACATACTACATAGCCATAAATAAACGCTTTAATATTGTATATCGCCAGTCCACATAAACGAAAATAAAATGAATACAAACACTCGTATACAAATATTCGCATGAATATGTATGGGCTTTCAATATTTACGACTAGTTGCCAGCTCTACGTCCCTTCTCCAAACCGAGCGCGCGAACAACAACTGCCAGTCAACCTGCCTCACAATTTTTACCTCCTTACATTGCACTTCAGAGCTGCCTATCAATTCTGACCCCACATCCAACTCCCCCTGGCTTTTCGTCCGACTAACTGACGGCATGGCTGACTGACTAACCGTCTGTCCGCCTCGTTACTTACCACATGCTATAGCTGCCGTTCACAAATGGGCGACGCCAAGTTAACCAAGTGACTAACATTTTACTACTTGCTGAGTATTTTCTGAGCGTATGTATGTATGTATACTATATTGCTGTGTATGTCTGTAGGTGTGAGGTGTGCTATAAATGTTGGCTAAACCATTGCAAGTGGGTGGCATTAGCAGGTTTTCCATTGGCATCGGCATCGGTATCGGTATCGGCATGCAAGCCAACGATGTACATACATACATATACATATATAACCGGCAACGATAGTAACTAGCAACTGGCAACCGGCTGCGGCTCCGATTGCGATGACGACGACAACGCGTCGAGACAACGTATGCGACTATGACTACGACGAGTAAGTACTATGAGTGGCGCAATAATACCCACCACCCACAAAAGTAATCGACCCATAATAAGTGGTGAGAGCGGAGGACAGAGTGATTGGCGCGTTCTGTGTGGAAATAATGGAAAATTTGTTTCTTTAAATGTATTTGATATGTAAATATGTATGTACATATGTATGGATGCGCGCTTGTGGCTTTGCATGCTTGTTGTTGTGATTGCACGTTGCGAGACGCGTTGACTGTGGCTCTCTTTCTTCCTCTGTTTCAATATGTCGGAATGATTGTTGCTACGAAGTTTGCCTTTGTTGTGGGTGGCATTCGGTTGTATGTCTGGAAGTATGTGAGCTTCGACAGTAGAAAATATTAATTATAGCTACATATGTATGTATATTTACATATGTATACATACATATATTTATTACGGATCGGACTCAGGGTCGTGGATGCTTACCTGATTCAGGATTTCGACATTTTGGTATTCTTTTGTATTAGAAGTGCGTTTCTAGCCTAACAACAATAACATTTCTCCAAGGGATGAGTGGAAGGGTGGCGGTGGTTTGAAGGAGTCCCAGGGAACATTTACTTGAATAGGTCGTAGCTTGATGGAAGGATAGGTGGAGGGGTCTGGGGAGGGGAACTCAATCTCAAAAAGGCTTCCACTTCACTTTAGGGTTTTGCAAGCATAAGTAGGTGCCATTAAGGGAGAAGATCTTCGTGCCTGCTCTTCGGGCGTTGTGTGAAAACCAGAACCAGCTTTGGGAACGCCTTTGATTGGAGTTCTTTGTTCTTGGAAAGCAACCCTTTTCGCTGTAGCTGCTAAAAGGTATCACAAAGGAAGTAAAAACTCTAAGATGCAGATTCTTTCTGAGAACACAAGGTCTGTACGGTTCACTGGGATTGAGTAGAGAATTGGTGCGTTGAGCACTTAGCAATGTGGCAATAACACTGGCATTTCGGAAAATTTTTCAGTAGCAAGATAACCAGAAATTCAGATTATAGCACAGCCATTTTATCCGTAGCGCGTAAGCTGGCAAATTTTTCACGCAACCCCACTAGCCCCATTTGGATTCAAGCACTTGGAAAAATCTCGAGCGCTGAGTGACGATTGCATAGTTCCTTGTTTGAAACATCGCTTCACTGGAAATGGATGACTTGGCGATAGTGCCGTATCCGTTGGGCTGGATGTGGGCCCAAGAAATGTAAAAATTTAGTTGTTAGCCGTACAGTATTTCTAAAATCGGAAGTTTTCCTACGTAGAAAAATGAATGACAGATGGCATGATAGTTTGAAAGACTTGTTATTCTAACATTTAATTTTTTAATTTTTAGAATATTATTTTATGTATTTTTTTAAATCTAATTTTGTTTTAATTTTTATACATATGTTATTGTCTTTTAATTTTTAGTTTAATTTGATTTTTTTCTTTTTGAAATTATTTTTTTAGTTTAATATATATTTTTTAATTTATTTGATCCCGGTTTCATCAACCAATTTAAAATTTTTCTGACGGTTAAAATTCAAAATAACAAAATTGCTTGAGGAAATTTTGTGATTTTAAATTTTGACAGTGCGATAGATTTTAAAATTGATTAGTGAAACCGAGTACTAGTTTTTAGATTTTATATTTTTGTTATTTTTTAATTAAACTCGGTTTCTTTTGTTAGTTTCACTTCATTCTAATTTTATATTATTGCTTTAAAGAGGATATATTTTTTTAAATTTATTTTTTATGAAATTATTTAATTTAATTTTTTTATTTTTTAAATTTAATTTTAAGATTTGGTTATAAAAAAATATACATAATTTAGTTTTAATTATTATCTTCTTCTTTTTGATTTATTTTATTCTTTTTTATTTTATTTTTATACTGTATGGTTTCAAAAAGAAAAAAAAAATTCATTTAATTTTTAAAAATATGTTTATTCCTTTTTGCTTTAATTAATTTTTTTTTCTTTTCATACTTTTATTTTCTTTAATTCATTAGTTTTTATTGTTTTAAAAAGAAAAATATGTACATACACACATTTTCTAAATTATTTTAATTTTTAAAAAACTTATTGCTATCAAAAGGACAGTAAGGAGCTTTCAAAATAGATGCCAGCATTGACTTTGTCTTTCGAAAGACTGTGGTGAGTTGAAAGACAATTGCCAGAATTGCACTGTAAGGAGATCGTGGTTAAATATGCAAAACAAAAGCAGAAGCGGCAGCTCAATGCCCTTCAGAATTACTGGCCTGGGATCCCTAGTGACCTGGCTGTCACCCAACTTGGCGTTTACATTACTTGTGTAGCTGAAATCCACTTAAATTCAAAATCTTCAAACTTCGCATTGCTGTAAAGCTGCTCTATCGGCGACGAATTAATTCCACTGACCTAACCACCCAAATTAAGTGACTTTTGGCAACAAAGGCGATTACTTTGAGGCAGTACTAAAAATAAATTTTATGTTAGTCTTTGAAATAAAATCAACTTAAATAAGCTCGAGAGATTAAAACTCGATTTAATGGCAGGAGTACAAAAGAACATCTTGTAGCTATTTAATTTTTATCTGTATGTATATGTATGTTTGTATGTACATACATATGTATGTATATTCCAAACTCCATTACTGCTATTTATAAATAAAAAAAAATTAAAAAATGGAGAGCAGAGCACCTTTTACTATAAAATGTACACCCACGAACAAATCCATTTGCGTCCGTATGTATGCATGCATGTATGTGAGTGTTTGTGATTTATTTTCGTGCTATTACAAGTTTTGTTAGCAAGAAAGGCTTTTATTATTGTTTTTGCTCGCTTTGTTGGTACTGTTATAGCCAACTTTGTGTGTGCCTGTTTTTCAACATTTTCCTACATCCAAAGTATTTTTGTTTTTGTTGTACTTGTGTCGGTTTTCATCTACATATTTACATTAAAACTGCATGCACTTACGTATATGTGTATGTACGGGTGTGTATATAGTATAGCCGCATATACATACATATTTTCATTTGCCATCAATTTAACGACTTTTTCGCTGTTAGCTGCTACACGTTTATTTATTTTATTTTTTCATTGTATTTCCATCTCGTTTTGCTTTTTTGTATGCTGCTCTCGTGGGGTTTCTCGTTTGTTTGGCGCGCGTTTGCTTCGTTAGTTTTGCTTTTATGGCACACAAAAACACGTTAGTGTTACATACATATGCATGTACATAGCTTTTGTAGATTACGTAAGGGAATCCCCAACATTTCGTGTGGCAAGCAGCAGCAGCAATAACAACAACAGCAGCAGCAGCAGCAGCACAATGTGAATGACAGCTGCAGCTGCAGCTGTTGTGTTGGCGGCGGCTGAGTGCTGCCGGAGGCGGTGCGGTGGTGGGCCAGGTGGGGCACTGACTCGACTCGTTCGGTTGGCTGTCGTAAAACTATTGAAGCATTCGTTGGAGCCGACTGCGCTGTCGGCTGTCGCCACATTTAACGTCACAATACTCGTATCCGACTGATGGCTGGCAACTGACGACAGTCACCTTGGCAGCGCTTATTTGCTGAGCACAAAAAACATATTTGGGCTGACTGCGCTGATTGTGAGCTGTGCTGAGCTGAGTTGGTCGGTATGTTGGTTGAATGGATGACTGGCAATGGGGCTGTGTTGCATGCTGTTGTGCTCTGGTGGCAGCAGCTATAAATACAATGGCACTCATATACACACATACACACAAAAATACAAGCAAATTTGTGGCACTGTTGCCCTCTACCGTTATTTGAGCTGTTTGTTGACTACTACATTCATTCGCAGATATGTAGATTCATTTCGAAATCGTTCGGCTTTTGCCAACGCTTCTCAAATGCCAATTGTCTGCGCCCCATCGCATTTATTGTTCAACTGCAGAGTTGTAAGTTGTTGGTATTCTTGTTGCTGCTGTGGTTGCTTTGGCATCAGTTGTGAATTCAATTCAAAGCTGTCGCATCAACAGTGCGTACCAAATGTATGTACATATATAGATGTATCATGTCGGGGGCAGCATTTACATAGATATATACGTGTGTATATTCCAGGGCAAAGCAGAGGAAAGTGGGAGGCCTTGCACGTGCGTGAGTGGGTGGATTAAGTGCGCAAAAATACCATTGAAGTTTTCATTTATCGACTACAGTTAAATTTGACTTTAAATTTATGTACGTACAGTGGACGTGGTTATGTGGCTGTTATACAAACAATAATTATAAGCAGCTGATTAATTCTCAAAATTGTTAGGAAATTTAAGCTTTTATTCAAAAACTCAAAAAAGAAAACATGCTCTCTAATGAGGTTTTACATAAAATACTTAGTAAAACCTCACTTATATACATACATATATACCTACCCATAATACATTAGACCGTACTATCTCACAAGCAAACAAAAACATTTAGAAAAAAAAAATTATTTTGACCGAACTTTTATTATACTTTAAGATCCGACTATAAATGCTGAAGATATGCCCAAAACCAAAAATTGGTGAGCCATAGATTTTTGATTTGAATTTGTCTCCTCATGACAACGACATAATAATGATAAAAAATTAAAAAAAGGCGATGCCTAGGTTTAGTGATTTTTTTTTTTTCAAATAGCCTTGGAAAAATACTTTATCATCTATCGATAAAAAGTGTTTAAATATTTTATAAATTTATAAACACAAATTTTAAAATTTTTATTTGATATAGTACGTATTTCAATACCAGTCAAAAACCGTCCCATAACCGAAAATTCCAACCTAATATATTTTTGTTAGTCTGGCCACTGCTTTAACCATCTACATTAGGAAGTGGCAATTAGAATTAAAAAAAAAAAATTATTCCAAAGGGTTATCCTTTTCCCGTTGGAAAAGACAGGCTCTGCCATTTGCCGTTTATGAAAGGAATCTTCCGTGATTGCATTTGCACCCATTTTGAAGAAAATGCTTTCCAGTTATAACGAACATTTCAAACTCGGCAGGCGACATTTCCGAATATGGGGTGGTGAGAAGCCGTAAGTGACAGAAAACGCTGCCTGTGGTTTGGGGGCCGGCAGAAGCATTGAGCCGTACGGATTGTAAGTTTAGATTTTCTCTGTAACCAAGTCATCGAAAAACCAATGCTATTGCAGACTTTAGAAAACTAATAAAGATGGCATATTTTTTGTGAAAAAAAACAAACGTTTGAATATATACTTATATTCGGATGAAAATCGCAGTCCTTTTCGCACAGTGGTTTTTTTCAAGCACAAAAGCTCGAAATTTTTCTTAAAATCGACCATATATGAATTGATAGTACTGTAAAAATATCTTTAACATTCCTTGTTTTAGTTTACGAAAAAATATTGGCATTCCCCTATTAATGTAAATTTTTCTAATTTTTCAGTTGTGTGTTTTTTTTAGTAAATATTTAGTGTGCGATAAACTCGAGTTCCCTTTTCATCTTTAATTCTCCGCCAGAACTATCCATTGCTGTTTAATGCCAGCCCACATGCAATCGTCCCACTAAAGCCCACATTCGCCTCTATCGCTGCGCGCCCTCAATTTTGTCGTCTCCCTTTTTAATGCGCGTCTCAAACGAAAACTTTTGCATTCATTATTTTTGCTTTTTGCATTCATTTTGTTTTTTAGAATTTTAGTTTGTTTTATTTCAAACAAAACTTTCGCTTTGCCTTTACTTTTACTTTATTAATTTCTCTGTTCTTTTCTTTTTACTTCTGCTGCAATTGATCTCGGAAGCAAGAAGGGTACGCAAGCTTCTCGTGCGGGCACAACTTTCTCGACATTTCCCTAGTCGCGTAAGTTGAATTTTTCATTGTCGCTTCGTTGATTTTGCTTCCTTCGACATTTTCTTTGTGAAACTTTTGTGGTTTTATTTTCGACTGTGTGTGTTTTTGATTGAATAGTACTGACGGTGTTCCTTATATATATTTACTCATTACATTAGCGGAGCATGCACTTGTTTACATAGGCTTGTTCTAAATATTAACAAACTTTTCAAAAAGGCGTGGAAAGTGTTCTTAGTAATGCAAATGTAGGGAATTTCAATGAATTTTTAATTGATTTTAATTTTTCGTTTAATTCGCTAGAAGAAAATATGTATACATAGGACGGGCAGGTCGGTGTTACCATTTGGCGCTTTTTTCAGGATCCTTTTAGGGCTATTGATACATCAAGATTTATTGTTCGTGTTTTGCTAAGTTTTTTTCGAGGCCTTCTCGAAACTGTTTTCGGCCGATTAATGCTATTTGACAGGTTTTTGATCTTAGTGATTTTTTGATGTTTTGAGTGTTTTAGGTTATTATTTTCCCAGAAATTCGGGAAGGATTTTTGTATCCTCCAGGGGTTTTCGGAATTATATACATTTTTCAGTACTTTTTGGTATATTTCAGAATTTTTCGGGATTTGTTCGGAACTTTTCGTGATTTATTTCGTTATTTTGCGGGATTTATTCGGGATTCCCGCTTATTTTTGTAGGAATTATACTTCGGAACATTTCGGTGTTTGCCCGAAACCTTTCAGTATTTTTCAGAATGTCAAGGGAACTTTTAAGATTAAAAGTTCACTAAGATCTTAATGTACATATCATTTTGTGAAATAAAAAAACAGATATTATAGGTACAAAGAATAATGTTTTTAACTTGTTCAAAATAATAAAGATGCTTGGCGGCGTCTGCATTCTTATTAAAGTATCTAATTCGTTAAACGATTTCATAGCACCAAATTCCATAACACATAAAGCAAGATAGTGAAAGTATCAATACTCCGCCTTAAATTTTTCGACTGTGATATCTTTTCAATCACTCTTAAGCGAAGATTCTTATCTTTCAAACATTCAGCTGTCACCCACCTAAACCACTTTTCACTCAAACCTAATAGCCTTAAACACCCACAATTTGATATATGACTTAGGCGTTTAAACTCCCCAAACTCCCCAAACTCTACAAACGCAAATACATTATATAGGCGCTTATTCACGAAGGCGTGTCAGCGTGTATCCTTAGATGGGCATTAAAGTTTATGTATTTCTATTCACAGCACTCGCAACAACTTACTTAACTATATTCAAAATAGCAAAAGAATATCCGCTTCACTTTGAGTTCTCATCCTCTTGCGTATCTCTATGTATGCCAACTTTCTTTTGGGTTTCTTAAAATCCACTCCCTCCACCCGTCCTAAAGGCAACGTCACCCACTCGAGCTGCTGTTGCTAAGAAAATCTGGCACACGAAATACATCCTTTCTATGTACGTATGTATGTATGCACAGAGAAGTACATATTTGACTTAAATACAACCTTCTGTCACTCATACATACTCGCTGCATGGTAGCGACTTTCTCTGCGGAAACTTTGTCGTTTACTTAATACATTATTCCGTTTAAGACATTTATTCCCAGTTGAATTTGCAAGGTTTGCCTGCTGAGCCAAGAATCGGAAAGGAAGAATGGAAATAGGTTGCTTTTATTTGCTTATTACGTACTTTATGTATAAATACATATTTATGTACCTATATCAGTTTATAAATGAGGCATAGATTTGTGGGTAATGGAATAATAATTGAGGTGTGTTGGGTGTCGAAGGTGTTGGTTGTAAGTGGAGCAGTGATGTGATTTTTTTGTATGAGTGCATTTGTTGCTGTTGGCGGCCATAATGGCACGTGTTAATATATATCTATATATCGTCGTTTGCGTGGTTGCCTAAATTTTACAGGAGAATGAAAAACCATTTTTTATTTCAAAATTATTCTCTCTTTTATGCCTAATTAGCTCAACCTTTCATATCTCCAAATATCGATATTTTGGTAAGAATGGATAAGGCTTGACATACAAATGGATCAATCCTCATCAAATCGGCCAATGGTTTGAATCGACCCTTTTAGATATGGATAAATTTTGGTCAGAACTATTCTCTCTTCATATATCGAAGTTCTGCCAAAGGCAAAAAATGTCGAAAGTTCAAAATTTCACAATTTCTCGGATTTTTCAAGTTCAGTTTATTTATATATCTCAAAAGCTATAATACCAGTTTAAAGAATGCTAATAATCCTAAAAATTACAGAATTTTTAAAATTAAGAAATCGTAAAAGCAAAAACTTATAAAAATTTTTGGCTCAATTCTTCCCAAGTACCTCTAACTTATGTTAAATATTCTGAAATTTTCAAAATTAATGTTTTTTTAAAGATATGAATTTTTATACCCGAGCGCACTTGTGCACAAGGGTATATTAATTTTGTTCACATAATGGTTGTTTGTAACAGCCAAAACGAATCGAGATAGATATAGACAAATGTATACATAAATGCTAATAAATAATTTAATTTAATAATAAAATAATTTAAAACATATTAAAAATAAAATTTAATCGATGTCGATAATGTATTAGTGATCGCAGCTCCAACTACAGTTCGTATCGCGTTATTGTTATCGATATATTCACTGTTATCGTCCTTGATTTACTTTTCGTTTCGTTGCGGATATAATAATAATAGATTGGCCCTTACACATATGTAAGTGTTTGGCCGAGCCTCTCCTCCGACTTGTTGTGTGCGCCTTGATGTTGTCACACAAAGCGGAGGGACCTACAGTTTTACGCCGACTCCTAACGGCGATTGTATTTTTATGAGAAGCTATTTTTCATGGCAGAAATACACTCGGAGGTTTGCCATTGCCTGCCGAGGGACGACCGCTGTTAAGAAAAAACCTTTTTCTATTTTTTTGCGATGTTGCTTTGACCAGGGCTTGAACCCACGTGGTGATGAGTGAAAGCGCGCACTGCTTACCACTACACCACAGCGGCCATTGTGGATATAGGAACCATAATTTTTATCGTTATCATAACTTTAATTGTTATCGTTAAGTAATGTTTATGATATTTTAATCAGTATCTTTTTATTACTGTTATAGAAACCATAAACGTTACCGTTAGTTTTATCGGTATTTATATATTTTATATTTTTTTCATTTGGAGTTTGGTGTGACTCGCAAATTTTCTTTTCCACAAACGCTTAAATTCTGTTTTTAGGGTTCTTTACGAAAACGAAAAAAGTTAGGCGATATCGATGACGCGAATGATTGTAATGTATGTATTTCCAGCTTTTATCGCGCTACCGGTAGCGTTACCTTTTCTTCAAAGTCGAACGCCCAATTTTCCTTTGTCATTATCGCCAGTAATCGTTATCATTATTGTGATGGTAAGCACAATAATAAATTTTATCATTATAGTTATCGATATCGCAGCCCTAATTGTTATCGTTATCGACATATTTCTATTTATCTATCTGTTTCGGAGGCGTTATCGTCATCGCTACGTGTTTGAATTGGTCATTAAAAGTGACTCACAATCTCTATTTTTCTGCTCACTCAAAAGCAATTTTAAGGCGCAAGTTCTCATTCGTTTGTTTGTTTATTATTCTTTCAAAATCATAGTAGGGAAGACTTTTTGTCTCACTTCTTTTGTATTTTAAAGTTTCGTTTGAATTTGTCCTTGAAATTGCGGTGATTCATCGAATATTCCATGTCAACTTCTCACAATTTATAGAAGCATTTTTAGATTAACCTGTTCGTTTGTCTAGCCTCACTTTTGTTAGGTTTTTCTTGTTTATATTCTGCAGCAGAATGTTAAGCTCTTGGCTAACAAGTTTTGCTAACTTTTTTCTTTTTAACTTGATTACTCTCTGCCTGTCGGAAATTGCGCGCTGCGCCATTAGTTGACTCATCTGATAAGTGTGATGCGGTGGAAGGGAACACCTACCGCGCACACATACATACGTACGTGTTTGTATTCATAATTGTAGGTAGGTATATATGTATGTTCAGGTATATATGTGCACTTTACATATGTACATATTGGTACATACAAATAATTTTAGCAGTGAGTCAGCTTGTCGCCACCCGCAATATGGCTCGAGCCCACCCCTGAGCTTATCTACGCAAAGTTTTTATGAATTCAAATACTTTACTTGTTGTGTTAAATTTAGCAGAATTTTTCATTGGAAAGCAAATGGTGTAAATTTAGCACGAAATTCCCATTATTGTAATTTAATATTCAAGTACATACAATAACAACGCCCTTTTTGTTTAATTATCTGGAAAAGCTCTCTTCACTGTTTCAATATGTAGCATTTCAGAGAACTCAATGAGAAGACATACATACATACATATGCTAAATTTTTCTGCATTACTTATTTATTAATGAAATCACTCTATTACTCGTTATTTTAGCTCATTTAAAGACATTTTTGTCCATAAAAAACGAAACAGAATTTCTCTTCATAAAAATAAGCGGCAATTGCTCGCCTTTTTAAATCACTTTCACTCGACGCAAGTTCATAAATATATGCATACCGTCCTGACACATACAAACCTACATTCATATGTACATATATAGAACTATTCACTATGAGTATTCACCCCGATTCGCTTTGTCAAACTGTCGCCATTCAATGCTAAGCATCGTTCCAATTTGTCTGCCCCATCATCTCGATATACGAACATACATACATACATACATACATACATCGATAAAATGTACATTATTTTTATCAACTTTATTTTATGCAATGTACTTATACATATTGGATAATGAATAAAAGCTGGCATGGATATACAGACATGTGTATGTAGATTTCTTGGTGTAATAAGGCTTTTATGCGCGCTAAAATGTGTCAAGGCGTTACGGCAGGCTATACAATGTTCCCAGAGGGAGAGAGCATTCATATTTGTATATTCGTATGAAGATACATACCCTGCAGGGAAACCGCGGACTAGTGAATCAAATTTCTAGTTCCGTACTAGGTCTCTATCCCCAAAAAGCAACTAGTCCGATAGGAATTAGATCCCCNCACTACAAATCTATATCTAAAGTGACGAATTTAGAAATGGTTCGGAACTATAGAAAAAGGGATGCAGAACGAACTAGATCCTATTTGTCGAATTTAGAACTATTTCGGAACTATCGAATAAGGGATGCAGCGGGGGGCTTGTTTACTTTACATAGATATGTGTTCGGCGGCTTTTTCGTTCAAATACGCTTCTATTCTGTGCTTCGCAGATGCTATTTCATAGTTTGGTAATACAAAAAAAAGCTTTGTGTTAACATATTAACATCTTGGGGCCATCTGGAATGTAACCAATAACAGCGAGCACCTCTGCAAAGTCAGCTACAGCAAGGTACATATGTAAACGTACATTTCTTTCAATCATTCAAACAAATTTAATTTCAAATTGAAAAAACGTTTCTTTGAAAATAATGTAAAATCGCACACGGAAGAACCGAAAACATTGAAAAATCATGATACTTTTTTCTTTCGTCTGTCGATTTTAGAACTGGTTCGGAACTATAGAATTTAGGACTAGTTCGAAACCATCGAAAAAGGGATGCAGCGGGGGGCAATTGACACTTCCTAGGACATCGCCATGTTAAATTCGCCAGTTGCTTGCATGCAAAAGAGATTTATCGTGAACCAGTACTGGGTCTAAATGTACTAGAAGCGCCCCAGTTCAGAACTAGAGATTTTCCGCACAGGGTATGTATGTACATATGCCTGTATAAATATTTGTGTGCAATAAAGGCGTTGGGAAACTGTTGCTTCTCTTATTCAATACCTTAGCTTACTTTATATTTATATACACATATGTACATACATAGGCATGTCTTTAAGAGTATGTGGCTTTACTCGGAACTGACATTGGTTTCTATAAAATTTATTGCTGGTTGTGATGTTATTGGCAGGCAATTTGTTAGCCAACGCAGAACGAAGATTCGTAGTAGCAAACAAAAAATTTCTTTGAAATACATACATATGTATGCAGCTATGTGTGGACATGTGTTCTACATAGTACATATTTGTGAATATGTATGTACATAATTGTATACATATGAACTTATAATTTGTAAAGACACATGCTTCTGGCTACGGCCTTGAGTTTACAATTTTACCTGAAAAATCTTTACTTATCCGGGAGCTCACACCTCCACCAACCTTCGCCCCAATTTTGGCATTGTACTTCTTGGACACCCTGTATCCAAGAATCGTTTCAACTTTCTCTAAACTACCGTTGCATGATAAGCAGCGCTGTTTTTCCTGTTTCAAACGTCTTCGATAATATGTAATTGAACCAAGTTTGGAAGAAATAGATATAGTGGTTACCGAGATACATCTTTGTAATCATAAAGTAGGCGGTACCACGCCCATTTTTTTAAAAGTCTATAGCAGTCTTATTTACTGCTAAGATATTGTTGTAATTATATAGCATTTCTTTACTCTTTAGAAAATAATTTATGCAATCTCACATACGAGGTTTTGCATTATCTTGATTTTGTTGATACGCGGTTTTGTACTTTAAACGACGATATACTATATATTGCAAATATCATGCATATAACAATATTAGAATAAATTTCGTATGTGCCAATCGAAATTGTAAAAAAATGGAATTTTACAGCATTATTCTGTATCACGAACGAAAGGCAACACGAATGCTTCAAAAATTACTCGGGCGGCATCATTCTTGCCGGATAAAACGCACTCAGATGGGTTTTTACATCAGAAAGTATTTTTTGTATAAACTGCAGATTGGTTGTTTTCATTATAAGCCCTCGATATGTATTTGCCAGCTATTCCAAAAATAATTCTTTCCGTACGAAATGGTTAAGTTTGTATAAACCCTCTTTTTCAGAGCAATAGCCCAATTACGTAAGAATGTTACATATGTACATATGTATGTATGTATTTATATATATGCACAACTTATTTATTTGTTCTCAGTGCTAATCAAATCTAATTCTTCATATTTACGTGATTTATTACTGTAGTGTCTACAGAAAATTTCGCTTGAGAGAAGATAAGAAAACTCACGTTACTTTAGTTCACATGCAATTATGAGTGAATCAGTTATTTATAAATTGATAAGGTTATCAAGTATAGATTAGCAGAAGGAAGGAAAGTTTCTTATTCATTAGACTAGGCAGAAAAAATCCTGCAATGGAACCAGAACCCGGCTGATATTTTTGTATTTGATATGGTAATGATCGTCCATGAATGTTCCCTCTCTACGACGATTCTAAGAGCTCGCGCATCGAACGTTTATTTTGTCCATAGTTTCCTAATTTTTTCAAGAGTTTTTAGTGTAAATGATGAAAGGGTTATTAGCTTAACGCCTTTGGGAGGAGTGATTTAACTTCCCAGGTTACGATTTAGTATCACTCTGACCTCTTTCCATGATTTGGGAACATTTCCATTTGGCAGGCATCTTGTAAACTATTTCTTTAATGCAAAGTGCGATGCACGGACTAGAATTGATGTGTTTGTTGCATCATGATTTCCAAGGATTCTTGACTAGAGTCGGCCTATGAGCTATCTGGATCCTGATGCCTTATATTGCCGGCCAATAGGGCAATTCTGGCTAAAATAGTGGAAAGTCTTTTGTCGGACAATTGAATGACAGTAGGTAAGATAGTTTGAAAGGTTTTGTTTGACTGGGTTCACACAGAGAATCTTTTGTTGCTCATTTTCGGCAATTTCTCTTTAGGTGTTACCCTTCGCGTTCACACAGAGCAATTCTTGTTGTCAGCTTTGGACGGCCAACTAGAATTACCCAGACGAACGAGAGTACAAAGCGTGTTGCCCGAGCACGAGCAACTCGGTGCCCCCTTCCCCCTTCCTCGTCACTCCCTCTACGACAAGTAACGAGTTGCCGTAACAAAAGTTTCTCTGCCTGAACCTAAACTTTATTCTGTCACGAAAGATTTACAAAACAAACCTTCCTTTGTTAACTTTCACGGTGAAAAGCTATTTTGACAGAAAGCACTTGTATATCATTTTGCTCGCACTGCTCAAACATTCGCAATGGCTGATTGAGCAAAGCACTGGCAGGCCATACCAGGGATCCGAGGTTCAAGTCTTCGGGAAGCGAAATTTTTTGTGTATTTTTTTTCTATTTTTAATTTAATTTTCTTTTAGGTTATAGATTCGATTGTTTTAAAAGGAAATATATACACATTTTTTAAATTGCCTTTAATTTTGAGTAATTTATTTAATTTTATTTTCTTTTTAATTAAATTTTTAGATTTTATTTTTTTTTTAATAAAAAAATATTTTTTTTTTTAAATTAATTTCATTTCATTTTTAGAAAATCGTATATATTCTTTGTTGTTTTTTAATTTAACTTTTGGTATTATTGTTTCAATTGTTTAAAAGGATAAATATATAGACATATTCTTTTAATATTACGTTATTTTTAGCAACTTGTTCTACTTTTTCTTGTTTTAATTAAATTTTTCGATTATTTATATTATGAAAAAATATTTCTTTTTAATTTTATTTAGTTGTTGGGTATTTATTTTAGTTGCCAGAATTGAGTTGTCTTACGAAAGACTGTGGTGAGTTGAAAGACAGTCCCCAAAATTGTGCAATAAAAACAAAAATTTTCAAATTCACGTGGAGGTCACATTTTGGATATGGGATATGATCTCCAAAAAAGAGAGAACATTTATTTCACTAATAAAAGACAAAGTAAAAAATTGTTTTTTTTTTGTTTTACATAACTCAACTCACCAAAGCTGCTAAAATATTTATCAAATACTCCATCAAAGAAGAACCACCCTGTATAGTTATGTTTGGTGCTTAAAGCTGTTATAATCCTTAGATTATTTGCCATTTATTAAGTAAATCATAATTCTATTTGTTAACTTACTTCCTCTTCCGCTTCCTTTGCGTCGCGCCATATTGTTGAAATCCTATTTGTATGCTAAGGTCGCAGTGAGTGCTCGTCGTATGTGTGTGTGTAGACAGCACGCGTGTGTTCCTTGTGTATGTATGTGTGAGTATTTGCACGAAATTCAATACTTCTGCATACATACATACACTTGTTTGCACTGCTGGCACCGCTCTCCTTATCGTTGTACGTTTTCTTTGCGTAGTCGTTGTTGTTTGTTGTAGTTCATATGCCAACTTTTGTTTTTGTATTCGTTACTGTTGCTTTCAACTTTGTTTCTGTTGCAAGTAGTTAGTAGTCGTGTGTACATTTACGAATGCCTGCTATTCTTGTTGCTTTTTCCAACGTTTCGTCTTTGCTGCTGAATCGATATTAATTCTTGTTTAATCCTTAATGCTTTGAAGGCATAAAGACAGATGTGTCGTTCATTTTGGTTGCTAGAAAGTTGCGCTGATATATTTGTGATGATGAGTGTTGGTGTGGCGGGTTTTTGCTTTTTTACTTGCTTTCCCCGGTTCTTACAAAGTGGGTGGTTATTCGTTATGATATTTTCGTACTGTTGTTATATCTTCTTCTTCTTTTTACTTTTGTTAAGCTACACTTTGCTGCGTTGTTGTTAGGTGATTTGATTTATTTTGCCGAACTTGGCAACCCAGTCGGGGGAAAAAAACAATAAATTGTATAAGAATTCTACACACAATTGAATAACCTACGCAATTGATCGTTGGTAGGTATTTAGCTGTCTTAGTCGGTGCGCAATTGAATCCAGCAACAGTGGGGTGGGCGGCTTCTTCCACATCAACCGTATCGATGACTTGCCACCACCCAGGTGTCTTTTGCCTTTTCTTATTTTATCTTAATTCCTTTTGCCTCTTTTGTTGCCACACAAAGGCAATAAAGTGAAAAGTAATATTAATGTGTGTACGCACACACACTAACACAAAAGCAAAGCTGCACACACACCCACACTTGCGCATACAAAGTATGTAGGAGTGAAGAAGAATTATTGTGTCGTCTAAATAGTCTCGAAATCAACAAAATTACTTAGCAGCTAACGTTGGCCTTATGCGAGTTGTTTTTGTTCTTGCTTTTCTTATATGTAGCTCTTCGCTAAGTGAACTTCGTGACACGCTCGTTTCTTATCCTTCGAAGTGGCTGCTCAGCTCGTCAATGTCCTTGACGTATGTATGTATTATTGCTTTCACTTACTTTTTGTTGTTGTTGGTTTATACATTTTTTTGCTATGTCACCTATCGTCACACACACACCTACATAACTGCACGCTAGTCTATGTGTCTGTGTCTGCTCGATGTCTTAACTGTTTTTACTAGTCACACTTGCTGTTGCTGTTGCTATTGTTTGTGCTTTGGCTGTTGTGGTTTTCCTAGACAATAAATAAACGTCATGCCATTTACACTATTCCACTAGAAATGCGTCTGCGAGTGTGTGTGTGTGTGTGTGTATGTGACTTGTGTATGAAAGAGCGTGAATTTCTCGTTTGTTTTTATGGCATAGCAAACAGTTCCAGCCGCGTTGTAGTCGTAATGTTCATTGTGGGCGTTAGTTGAGTTGTGGATGCCACGTAATTTGCATTGAATGACAACATTGTTATGTTTTTTTTTCAAACTCGTTTTGATTGTTGTTGTGTCAGCTGCTATTTAACCTACTCTGTTTATTTCTATGCAGCTTTGAAGCGGCTCAATCTGCTGTCGGGATTTGTTTTGGATTCATATGTGACTGATATCTGTTATCTTTGCAGCAAATTTAAAAATTTATTTTGTTGTTTCGTAAAGTATTGATTGTGTTTGTAGATATATTTTTTTTTACTTTTTAAACACTGATTTTTTCATAAAAAGTTTCGTTGATATGTGTAATATTTCCTATGTATATTTTCGTTTACATAGTTCGTTCATATATTTTTGATAATATTTTCAACCTGTAAATAAAAGAGAAATGACTTTAAATTAAAACCGCCAAAAGTAGTATGAACTCTAGTTTTAAAAAGGAAAAAAAATTTTACAAATTATCGGCACGAACATTCTTACTGTGGCTTATAAAATAAATATAATTATTGTAAACACTAAATTTTGTAAGCAAACTTTACCCTAAACGTAGTACGATTAATCGGAGCAGCGTTTCGCCATTTGATCATCTCAAAGACATGAAAGGCAAATCGGACTGTCACAGTCACAATCAGGTGTTTTTATCATAAGGAGTCAGTTAGCATTCCCACAAGTTGTCTTTAGTTCCATTTGCTCAATGAATGCATTAAAGTTGGCTAGGCAATCTGAGATTGAGCGCTAAATGCGTTTTTCCCACAACAATAAATTTTACACAAGCGGCTTGAGGAGAGGGTAAGCTACAAAAGCGGTACATTAATTCAATGCTACTTCTGAACATTTTTTCGGAAAAATTTTAACATAATAAAAATTTTTCCAGAGGTGTTTTTTTTTTAAGTGCCTTTGAAAAGTAAATAGTAACAACATTTTTAAACGCACGAGAAGAAATATAAACTTTATGAAAAAATTATCAAAATTAAAGAGAAGGGGCAAAAGTCGCATGATTTTTGAGAAAAGTTTCAGAATATGGCTATTTTTAAAAAGTCGGTGTCGAGGGGCATCGATCTCCAAAAAGTGTCAATTTGACATTTTAGTCACACAACGGTAACATTGTGTAGATCCCTTAGAATGAAGCGGGAATTTGTAACGAGCTAATTTAAAAAATAAAATAATTCATAAAAAGTGAGCTTAAGCTCAAGAATTTGTGCTAAAAATCGAATTGGAGCTTAAGCTAATTTTTTATGCATGAGCTCAGTGGCTTAGTCTTTTCTAATAACTCTCACCAGCCTTTTTATTTGATTCATTAAAATCTATAAATTGAATACCCATAAACGAATATCTTTCAATACCCAAATTTGGGATTCCCTTTTTGATTACACAAAAAAAAGAATGTATATTTTTTAATTTTTTTTACCTTTTGAGTATAATATGAAATTGTCCAATTCCGTTATTCGCCCTTTGATGAACTTTATTCCCGTTAACTAATTAAATTTTCGCACTCCAAGTACGTGCAGCTGTTACAAATCATTAATTATCTAATCTCTGACTTACATTTTTTTTATATTTTTTGTTCTCTTAGTGCTCTTATTTTTTCGCCACCCTTTTGCCTTCTGCTCGAAAAAATAAACAAAAAGTTAAAATGAGTAAAGAGCTTTCGGCTTCTCAAATACCTTCCTGTTTCCTTTTCAGTTCGACCCTCTCTGCCCTCTTCCTATATTTCTCTTTCTAATTCCCTTGCATACTCTAAAGTCCTGTATAAAAAAAAAAAGTAATTCGTAAACACATCTATGTATGTATGTTTACATAAACTTGACTGTTGACTGCGCTGCTGTTGATTCACTTCACTTAAATTGGCTTTATTCAGTTTTCCTTCCTCTTAACTTTTTCTCAAAAGTTTTTTTGCTGGCATCTATCCCAGATGGTATTTTGTTGCTCTTGCTCTTACTGTTGTTCTATTTTTATGTTTTCTTATCTATTTTATGCTCTCATTTGCTGTAACTTCGCCAGTAATATAGTTTTAATGAAGCATGAACAGTTGCGAATGAATGAGCTTCGTCACCCTTGCACAAATGTAAGTAAGTAAAATGCGTGGAAACGTACAACGAGCAACCAGGACACTTTAAGTTTGGGGAATGCCGCACCAAATTTGCTTCAATTTCCACATTTCGGGGCATTTTACTACGAATGGCAGGTGTATGCTTAGAAAATCTTCTATATATTAGTACATGTATCAGCTCTGAGGGTGATTCCTGTTTGTTGTAATGTGATTTGTATGATCTCGCCAAAAACCGGTGCGCAGAGAGAAAATGTGAAAATTATAACCGTTACACTGTGGGTTGGAAACATGTTAAGGCACGCAAAGGGAAAAGTAGGTGGGTGGCATTGGTTTTGATGAGAGTGAATGAGTGGATGAGACCGACTGTAAGAGTGTAGTCGATTAATAAATCAGCGAGAGTTTTGAAAGTAATGCTCAATATTTTTGTGGAGTTGCTACTTTCAAAGCTAATGTATTATTGATGGTGCCGAATATATTGCTGTTATGGACCTCGTATGCAGGAATGCCAATAAAATTTGCATGCTTTTGCAAAAATGGCATGAAATGCCTATGTACATAAATAGGCAATACATATGAAAGAGAACTTGGAGTTTGTTTATTTTTCAAATGCGCGAGTTGCAATTTTCTGCTTATTTAAAAATACCGTTGCAAGTGCAGGTTATGCAAAAAACCATGTATTCCATGGAAATTTGCCAGAGCTTCGCAGGATGTGTTTAAGGGAAATAACAGGAAGACAGCTGTTCGACAACTTGATATTTATCACAAACTATCAGCATTTGTTGTTCGGATTCCCCCCAAAAAAAAACTCGAAAAATAAACGAAATTGAGAAAGTAAAATGACAAATTGTTACTGGAAAGATTTTTACTTGCAGCAAGAAAACAGCTGATCAAAGCCATAGGTCTGAAGTTGATGAAAATAATGAAATATATTTTGACGATTTTAAAGTTTGAAATAACCTATTAGAACTCCAAATGTTTGGGAAGCAAGCAAATACTTCTTACGTTTGCTTAACAAATTACTTTAGGCACACCCTTAATTTACATTCTATCAGATGAACCCTGAACTTACAAGGTTAAAACCCCAAAACCCCAAATGATGCTGAAACACAGCCATTTTTTTTTAAATAAATGGGTTAGTCAAAGGTTTTGCAAAACAGTTTTGCCTTAACCCTTTGAAAAGAGCATTAAAGTGGGTGCGTCTAAAACGTTTTTGAATGTCTATGATTTTTGGTTTGACCGTTAGAAGATTTTGCTTATCAGGGATGCAAAATAATCAGTATTTTTAAAATTTTAACCAAAAAAATTAAAAAGTTGTAATCATCGTAAAATGATTTTTACTGTACTTCAGGTATTTGCATTCGTACGCCCTACTGAAATTTACAATGATTTTTAGCGAAAAAATAAAAATCACTAAATAACTATTATTTGTGATCGAATAAATAAAAATCAAAAGCTAATTATTTCCGTTGTGCGAAAAACTAAAACTCAGTAATAATTATTATTTTTAGGGGGAAAAAATAAAAATAATGATTAAATGCGGATTAAAATTATTTTATTCACACCGTAAAATAATAGAGATTACCGTTGCTTATAAATGTTTAAAAAGTTTCCTAAGAGAAACCAAAAACATTGATTAAGCTTTGGTGATTTTATTTAATTTTCTTTATTGTATTTTATAACCTAAACCATTTTGTTAAACAAAAATATATTTTATTATGTGTATTTGTTTAAATGTTGCAGAACCACCTTTGGCAACATTTTTTTGCGCACAAGTAGTAACAACGAAAATACGCTTAAAAAGTAATTCTTTCCATTATTCAGGTGTTGAGCTTTGCACTAGAAGTAGAAGTTTGAACGGTTTTTGCAATTTACTACTCCAGATTTCTTTATTCAGATTTCCTCCGAAGTGAAGTATGTCGTTTATCCAAGATATCAAAACATTTATGGCAGTCTTACGTTGAACAAAATAGCTTCTGGCTATATAGACAGTTCTCTGGTAAGGTGAGAGCTGTGCCACTTGAATATATTCCTACGATTTATTTTTCCATGATACGACTCATCATTAGTTATCTATATATGTGATGTGGTGGAGTAGATTCGCAATCAATAGCTGGGAATTTAAGCTAGTTTTTATGTACTGCTACCGTCGCTTATCCGCGAAAACCCTTTTTTGGTTATTTGTAGGCTTAAAATAAATGTGTACAGGTATGATATGTAAATTTTTAGGCTTTTAAATGGCATAGTATGCTACTCTTGCCTCTCTTACATAATGGAGCCAATCTTCACTTCTCTCTTGAGGGTATGTCTCGCTATTTCAAGCCGAGGCATTTGCAAAGTCCAAGGCCATTGACCAAGTAGTGGAAAATAGTTGGGAAGGTAGGAGTTTACTGACATATCTGCGGTGGCGGCCTTCACACTAGGAAGGAAATGGTTTTTTTCTGGCTAGCCCATATCACTCGGCTAGGAAGAACTCAGACCAGGTATTCCTCAGCTCTCAAAGCCAAAGTCAAAGTTAGACTCTAAGTGAATACTTCACTCAGCAAATACCGGACTAGGACAAAAACGGATTGCAAGTGTGTCAACTCAATATATAAATGTCTACCTAAGTAGCTGCCTGCCTTCCTTAGCAGATGGGAGTACAGACAGCTTGAGCGATAGCAGACTGGTTGCTTCTCGTGGTACAAAATACCTGACTGTTATCCGCAGGCATGACAACACCAATTGCCGTTTATGGCTTAATGAAGATGAGAGGGCGGAATAATTTTTACGTCTTTCGCAAATCTTTCCTAGGATTATCTAAAATTCTTTTGGCAGCGATGCGAGGAAATTTCTTCTACTCACAAAAATATTTAGCCTCTTGGATTGTGAAGTATTCAAAGGGAACACCCAAAATGCCTGGTTCCTATAAGAGCTATAAGAAAATTAAATGAAAATCTTTCTTTTGCCGGCAATGGACTGGTAACCTCTATAATTTTACCGTGTTACCCGTTGCCAGAACTTGCGGCATTCAAGAGTTTTTCAGTTTCGTATGGGAAGTATTCTGTACACCCATTGGCTATTAAGCGGATCCCTTGTTGTTGTCGAATTAGGGCAAAGGCTCGTTACGATCGTATTACGCATGTTAGCAGATAAAAACTAACACAGGTATGTAGGACTTTAGCAATTTTCCGCAACAAAAAATAAACTATTTACAATATTTCCCAACTAAGAGCTTACAAAAAAAAAAAAACTTTTATGAAAATTTTGCTTTTATATCGATTTGTTTTTATATTAAATAAATTTTGCTTCTATTTAAAATGGCATCGACGAAAGACAAAAGTAGTATATTTCGCCTTAGTGCTAAAATGAGTTTAAAAAATAGTATACTATGAAAAAAAATTGCGTAAGTTTTTAGTTGGAACACCCTTTTTGAATAAAAATGATTTTGCTTTATTGCAATTGCCTTTATCTGCATATGCAATGTGTAATTAAAGCGCTATTATTTAAAAATTTATTATTTGTAGATATTTTGATAATTTTTTCGTTATGTAAAATTCACCAAATTCGGTAAGAAGTAATATTTTAGATTACATTTTTTTTTATCATATTTTTATAATTCTGAAATATTAATAGCTTATATTTCTTTCTAAATTTTTTTAAGAAAGTTTTATCTATGCATGTAAATTCTTATATAAAAAATGAGTACAATCATACCTTAAATTAAAATTCAATTTCCTTTGGCTGTTAGATTAGTTTTTTCCTCACACAAAATTTTCAACACGCGCGACGTCAGAAGTCTACGGTAGATAGTGTACTACAAATCAAAGCATCTCACGCGGATCCAAAATCATATAAAACAAATCGCAAATTAACCGCACTGCTCGCCAAAAACAACGAGGAAATTAATAATCGAAATTTTAAGTACGGTATGTTTTTTGATTAATTTCACTTTCACACAGAAAATGGAAGAGGCTCAAAATCGGGGCAAACTAAATGAAAAAACACAGCAAAAGCAAAAAGAGTATTTTTTTTATTGTTATTTCTGATTAAAGCATTGAATATTTAATTAATTTATAAATTAAGCATTACACGCTTTGCTTGCTGCCACATTATAGCTATTATTGTTGTTGTAGCTGTTTTTCTTTGCATTCACTTTTGGCTCCATTTATTTTGCATTCGCTTTTATTTTTTGTTTTGTTTTGATTTTTGCTTTTGGCCCTCAACAGAACGACAGAAAAGCATTACGTCCGCGCTCTACCGTACGAACGTCCTTCTCTAACGGCGTTAAATGACGAACAAGCCGCCGAGAGTGTGCCGCAAAGAAGTCAAACCGCTTTTGTAGCTTTTGATTAGCAAATGGCATTGTGGGTGTATGCGTGTGGTTTGGAATAAAGAGTAAAGAAATGGCTGTGCAAAGAGTACGTGCGCAGGTTAAGAGCGCGAATGGTTGCTCTTTGTTGGAGCGCTATTTGCCGGGTACCTGAAGATTGGGGGCTCTTTTTTTTGTGAGTTTTTACTATTTGGCGACATGTTCGCTTGGATTTGGAGCTTGTATGTATATACATATATAATTGCGGCGTAACATGTTCGGTGGGCATCAGGCAGTGCAGTTTTTTGGAAATGGAAAGGGCGGTTTATTTGAAATTGAAGAATTTACGTTATTGTTCAAATGGCAATTCTAAGAGTATATGTACAGTTTGAAAGCTATATGAACTTTCCCTATCTTATTTAGATACATTTCAGACTTCAGTGTAAATGCAGGCAAAACAGATCGAGTTACACTTTCCAGAAAGTACAAAAAACGGGAATGAAGAAAGTCTGAGTTAGGAGGCGTTTATTTGGTGCAAAATGTCTGGAACTAAATGTGGAGAAAGGCGTGAAAGAGATTTGGGTGGGTATTCACCGCGATTGTGCAATCAGACTGTTCTACGATGTACTAATATGGTGGTCAGCAAAGAGTAAGAAGCGAAAGGGGTGAAATGCGGGCGTTGCTTAGTACCACAGCAACCGACAAATGCAGTGAGGATCGTTCTTCACATCCCATCAGCGGATATGGCTTCTAATAATAAGGTCCCTCAAAAAGTTAAACAGCGTCTTCGGACGTAGCCTATACTTCTGCCGCATCCTCTGCAGACTGCATCACACTCGGTGAGAGCGTGGAGTAGTTTCTCGCTCTTCGAGTCGCAGAACCGGCAAAGGTCGCTTGACCCAATCACCAGCTTTTGTAGATGTCCTATAAGTCTGCAGTGATCTGTAAGGATACCTGTTAGAATTCTTATTTAGCATCTTTTTTTTATGGAGGAAAATGTGTAAAACCTTTTTCAAAGAAAATTAATAAAATAACGCCAGTTTTGCAATCACTTAAAACTTGCACTTTATAATACTAAAATTTAATGGGCTATGAAACTGCATACTCAGAAAAAATTCTAGAAAAAATTTAAAACATTTGTAAATTTGTAATGTACTCATTTTACTCAACTTCGGTGTAAAAAAATTTCATAACTCAAATTATTGTAGAGTGCACCCCGTAATACTATATTTATTTATTGCGCAATACTCAGATCTACCATTGTGATTTTTTTGAATTTTTTTTTAGATGGCATATTTTCAAAAACTAATTTTCTTTTTATCAAAAAAATTTTATGTGAAAAATTTTTTCAAGAAAAAGAATTTTAAAAATATTTATTTATTTTTCCTTCGCCTCGTTCTCGAGATATTTGGAAAACTATTGAATCGATTTGTTTTTGTTTTTGTGCTGTAAAGGTTTTAAAAATGTATTAATCAAGCTCAAATTTCATACTTATTTATTATTTCCGTTTGTTCATCAACTCTAACAATTTGAAACAAATCAAACACACGAAGAGTATGGAACGCCCCATGTACAAATGTATATTAAACCGTGTCAACTAAAACGAAAATTTTTTCTTTCGCTCCCATATGAAAATTTCGTTGTCGGTTAAAAAACTATAATTGTGGCAAGATTTCAGCCCTTTCTCTTAATTTTTCAACTAGCGCAAAAAAAAGAATTTGTAGTGAAATATTTTTTCCCCGCTACTTTTTAATAAAAAAATTAAAAATAACAAATAAAAACATACCATTTTAGCCCATCCAGTGTGGCTATAATAACTGTGAGTTTGAAGTAGGTAGTACTTATCGCTGATTTTTGGATATTTTTTTTTTTTTATTTGTTCCTATATAAAAAAGTCGTCGAACATACTTCGTCGAAAATGACTGACACCATCAACCAAACAAAAATTCCCAAAAATAAACGGTAAGTCCGCAGTACTTAAAACTTACACTCATTATACCAAAATTGAATGGGCTACAACAGTGCTTCTATATTTTTTATATTGAATATTTATTTCATTAAAAAAAAAATGAAAAATATTTTTTTGAGATCGACAACGAAATTTTTATATGGAACGGATAGAAGAAAAATTAGTCGTCTTATTTGACACAGTCCAATATATATAAATATATTCGTACATATCACTAGGCGAACTCCTTAGCTCAAAAATCTCAAATACTAGAAAAATAGCCTTATGGTGTTTAGTTATGCTTGTTTGCATTGAAAAAAATAACTACTAACTAAAAAATATTGCAAAATTTACTTTAAACGGAATGCTAAGAAAAAAACTTAATTTGATTCCTTTATTTGGTCAAAGAGTGATTATTTGCCAGCAAAATTGTAAGAAAGACAACTTTCCTTCTTGTTTTGAGATACGATTAACAAATACCGGATTTTTTTTTTTTACATAACAATATTAGGTTTTTCGATCAAACGAGCGAAATTTAGTAAGATCGCATTTCTTCCTGGAGAGTTATAAAAACCTTATGAAGGAACCTTTTTGCTTGCTAAATGTTTGTTTGATTATTTTTTAAACGTTATAAGAGTTGTCAAGCAACTTAAAATTAAAAGAATGATTGGCTAAATCCTTTTGATTTTGTTGAAATACTTTTCTTCTATCTTATAAGGCGTCAATGCTATACAAAAATTTATAATTCTTGTTTGAGTTCAGGAAAAATCAGTTAATCAGTCCAGATGACTCCCAAAGTATTACATTTTTCTTTGTAAAGAAAGTTGCATGCCACTTAGTCACTAATCGCTGCCACTTGCATGAAATTATAAAGTTTTCACAAACAAAATACTTTACGAGTGTTTTTAATTCAGTGCGCTTTACCTGCAGCAAGATTTCCGTTCTTACGTTTGTTGTAGTGGAGAAAGTTTTATTTTATGCTCTAAGGATCGGTCATTATCATACTCACATTGCTATGAAAGTTCATGGAACGAATTTCGCAACTTTGCTGACTGCGAAATTTTCAGCAGTCCTTCATTTACATTAATTTAGTTCAGTTTTTGCTCCCTCCATTTTTGCGACGCTTTTAGCCACCACATTTTTGCTACCGTGTCGCTTGAATTAATTTAAATTTATATTTAATGGCTTAAATTAAATTAAATGTCGCACGTAGTGCGTAAAAAACTGTTGCAGCTAATAGCGCGCAGGCCATTGAACGGTCGGCCGCCCACCTTTATACTGTCACATCAAATCACATCAGCAGCAATGATACTCATACGCCCCGGCCGTCAGCATGCAGATGAATCGATATTTGCATAAATACATACATACCTAGGTATGCATGTAAAATGTACTTCGCTAAAAAAAAAAACGTGAAACCACGAAATGTCAATGTCAGCTTGCGGCTATAACTGCATATTGACATTACGCGAACAAATTTGTTCACATGTATGTATGTATGTAAATTGTTGGCATTTTTTTTGTGAGACGCTTAATTGTTTTAACCGAATTAAGAAAAGGTGTGAGAAATTCTTGAATGAGGTGTGTTAAAGAAGCATCAAAATTTAGATATGCGAAGCAGGGAGCTTATCAAACGCGCGGCACTTCATCGCAATTAATGCCGACAAGAAGGCGTGTAAAAGGTCTTTCGCTTTTTACATAATTTGTTTTTGTTTTTTGTTTGTTTTTTTGAAATCTGAACTTTGTTGATGTTGTTTGTTGTGGATTTTTTTTTTTTTAAATTGTGCACTCGTGCCTACAGCCAGCAGCTATAAAAGTTTCGTATGTTTTAAAGGCGCACATAGCGCAGCTAATTAAATGATATGCGTAGCAACTAAGTGGAAGCATAAAATTCGTCAAAAGAGGAAGGGATGTAAGTGTACCTAAAGAAGGAAGTAATTAAATTTCAGAGTGTAAAGCATTTAACTTAGAAACGGGGGAAGGAGGATGAATGTGAGTTTTCAAATTCAATTAGCAAGAGGAAATTTTACACCACCTGGAATGTTTTAGAATTTGAGAACTAATTACATAATTTTTCTTTTTATATCTTATTTAGATAACCCACAGTTATTAAAACAAAGAATTTTCGTTCACCTTAGACTGGCTTCCGGCATAGATTACAGGCCAACAATGAGGATTTGTATATTGAGTTACCTTAACCCACCGTTTAAAATAATAAATTTTGGTGTTGTTTAAATGACTTCTATAGAAGGAAGTACAATTAAAGCGTTACGCAAACTCTCTATACTTTTGTGAACATGAAATGGTATAATAACTTTGATTCGATGCTTGCAAGTACCAAAAGAAGAAGAAATAGACATGTCCGTCTGTCCGTGCGAAGGTAAATTTTACAAACAGAAAATTTTAAATATTCACGAAACCATGGGCCAAATATAGTAAAACTACGTTTTTATGTTTTCTCTCTGAAGTCAAGATTTTTTAAAGGACTTTGAAATTCCAAAAATATAATCACTTCAAAAAAATTATTAAAAAAATTTTGTGCAATGTAGAAAAACTCATGTGACTATCAAGTTAAAGAGAAATTTCTGTAGAATTAAGGCCCATTAAATTTTTTGGTGCACACGGACAATTAGGTATTGAAAATATCTTTTTAACATTTTAGCATTGAACATACTTGAAATTTTACAATAATTATTTTCGAACAAATTATACTCGACTACATCCTTAAATTTCGCAGTTAGAAACTGTATTCGCTTAAAAAAAATAAAACTAATTAAAAAGACATTTTCAATCACTATACCTAAATAGCCCTTTCACAGCTTTGCGAAACTTTTTCCACTCCATGCCAATCCCTCATCAAATTTGTGCGTCGAATGAAAGCCGTAATAAATGTCAGAAATAGTGCCTTCCTATTTTCGTACTGTAATGACGTCTGCCTTGTATTTTTTCCAAGAAATCCAGCTGTTAGATAAGGTATTTTCCCTACAGAAAATTCTAGGTAAATATCCGTAAATCATTTTACATGTTCCGTATGCTGGGTGCAGACGCTGCGCACTCAAATTGAATAAGACGAAGTGAATGCACCAAAGCTCGTGCTCCTCCTATGACCTGAGGCTCCAAACAGATTGGTAATCTCATATCGCACATGGCTTGCTCACGCTGTTCAGGAAGCGCCCAGAAAAGTGACTATACCATGGGGTATATGTAGGTATATATATGTATATTGATGTTGTTACGAAAATAGAGAGACCTACACACGTACCTACGGAAGTTAGTTCTTATGAGTAAATTTTTTCATTGAATCATTCAAATCAAATACACCCTCATCGAAGTTGTTTTAAATCACTTACTTAAATACAAAAATTTTCACACTTTACTGCTGTTGCTTTGAATAACAACATTCTATTCAAATAATACTGAGATTCAAAGGATACCTAACAGATGTTAGTAATTTTTCTTTTCTACCTTTGTGCGCTCTGCGCTCGCTGCCACGCACTATGCCTCCACAGGTGGACACGTGTTGCAGCAGGTATCAATGGATAGCAGTTTTTTTGCTCACTTGTTGTTGCTCTTTCACGATGGAAGCGCATGCGCTACTGGTGACTGGAAATGACTGGAATTTGCCGCCAAATTTATGCGATTGTGGAATTCGGAGTATTGGTTTTGTTCTGCCACTATGCGCTTTCGCCGGCAGTCAGTGCGTATACGCGATGTTGTAAACATAGACGCGAGTATTGTCTCCAGTAGAGTTGCCGAAAATTCTCGCTTGTTTACGACGAAATAATACGAGTTTTCCGACAAGAGTGAAGCAGTGTATTTAAATTGCTTGTAACATTACAAAAACACGGAAATGCATAACGGAATGTGAGTGCCGCGATGCAATTAAGTGTTGTGAAAGAAGAAATACTTTTGGATACTCTACTTACATGTCCACCTTTATACATTTGTAGCTGTGCTACACATACACAAATATTAAATATAAGTACATTAGGGTGGTCCAAAAATACATAGAAAAATTAACTTTTTTGATTTTTCCTGCTACCACCCCCCCAAAACTTAAGAATGTCATAAATAAGGGCAAACGCACTTTTTTATTTTGAAATCGGTTCATATTTACTCGTTCCGCAGGGGCTTTGAAGTTGCCAGGTATTTTACATGGGGAAAATAAATTTTTTCGTAGAATTGCTATAAAATCGTTAAAAATAAATATTTATTGAAGGAATAAGACCATTTCCCTTCCGAAGTCTTAAAAAAAACACTATGTGTGTTTTAATAACCGATAATCTTATCTGTTATATTTGTAAAAAAAATTAAATTTTTTATGTTTTCGTAACCACAGTGCGCAAAAACGGCTCAACGGATGTATTTATTCATGTATCAACAAAACTAAAAGCATTTGCAGAGATTTAAAAACATTTTGGTACTGGGTTGCCACTTTTATAGAAAATATAATAACGGTTATTAAATATCTAAGCTTATTTAATACCACATTATGGGCATCAAATGGAAGGTTTATGCACTTGCAGCAAAGGGTTTTGAAAATACATACTTTAATTTGCACTAATTTTTGGATAGCGTTGCCATTTATCTAAAACAAAAATTTTTTTAAATCATGCTACATGTGGTTTAGTAAAATATGTATTTCACACAAAAGGTGTTAAAATAAAGCTTTAACCCCTATATACATACATATTTCTGGATAGAATTGGCACCTATCTAAAAAATTAAAATAAAGGCGATATATCTTCGCTAAAATGTCAAACTATGGAATGTGCAAAAATGCATATTGCATAATTTCACTTAATTTACATAATTACCTGATCTAAGTTAACAGATGGGTGGCAACCCTATTGAGAAACATGTTAATTTAAGCTTATGCCTACGCCCTTCGTATGATACTGATATTGTGATATTAAAAAAGCTTAAATTTTTAATAATCATTGTTATATTTTTTTTAGAAAGGTGGCAACCCCGCTCAAATATATTTGTAAATCTCTTAAAATGCATTTAGTTTGGATAAAGCAGCTTAAATATTTTATTGACCTTCAAATAATTTTAAATTTTCAAATATCTGGCAACCCAATTTTTCAATTTGTTTTACTACAAACCTACAGAAAACATCGAGTAAAAGAACTCCACGCATCCATTGAAGACGTAGACGTGTTACTAAATTCGTTTTCTATTTAGGTTATTTTTTTTAATTTGTGGCTTCAAGTGAATACTTATGTATGAAGCTATAATCTATAGAATATTTTAATTCAACTTATGCACAATAACTTAAACATTATGACGCACTTGAAAGCTTATAATAATTAACGATACAATTGAATTTCGCGCATTGAAAAATCGAATGCCTTATTTAACCGTTCAAACAATTTTCAAGTGGCAATTTCGACAGGAAAATAAAATAAACAAATGTGTGTGCAGGCAGCAAAAATCAAGTGAAAATAAAAATCTGCTGCTTGTCAGTTCAGCCTGATTGAGTCAACTGTGTGGAGTGAGAGGCGGGTGGCGGTGAGGTGGTGCAGTCCAGTGTTTGTTTAATAAAATTTCAGCTTGAATTTACGCCTTTGTTTACCCGAGCGCGCACACGCATACATACATAGTGTGTACATTGTTGTTTGTAGCGCATGTGTGTATTGCCTGCTTCTTATCGGGTCTGTTTGCATTAATTAGCACTGTGTTTATGGAAATGAAATATTTATGCGAAAAGTGGTTTGTTATGAAATTTGAGTTAAAGTGAGGAAAATGTAAAAATCATCATTAACTTAAAAATTTACGCCAACGCACATTTCACTGCTTTGGAACATCACAATTTAGCATTGTTACTAAAGTGATTGACGTACTTGGGCATAATAAAGATTCACTGCAGACACTTTGTTGTGGTAAGTGAAAATATTTTATGTTTTTTTCTGAAAGCATATAAAAATCTAAATCACAATTGAATTTTGGCAGATTTATTTAACGAAAAATAATATTTTTATTATGTCACTTACGCCAAGTATAAAAAAAAGTGGAACCTTTTACTGCAGAGCATTTAATTTATGCATTGTAAAAAGGAAAAAATTTTGATGAATTTGTAATTCAATTCAAATGACTCGAGGAGTCGATACTTTTTGTTGTTAATATATATATATATATATATATATATATATATATGTATGTATGCACTTGCACATGTACATGAAAAGCAAAATTTTTATTTTTTTTTGTGCAGAAAATAATCGATAATTTTCGCCTTCCTTCTGGCATTCTCATCAGCGACAATCACTGGCATGCATTCTATAATAAAAAGCAAACTGCATAAATTAGTTTATCACTTTTACCATTTAAAAAAAAAAAAAAAAAACTTTCTTTGCTGGTTATATATCAAAAAAGGAAGATTCCTTAGTCAGAGGAAAGCATCACAAAACTGTTGTAAAACAACACTCAAGATACTGAAAAGTTTCGAAAAATTTTCGAAATATCCCGAAAAGTACAACACAAAATATACCGAAAGTCCAAAAGTAAGCCATGAAAGCCTCGAAAGCAAACACGAAAAATACAGAAAATGAAAAGCCCCAAAAACATATCAAAAATTTCTGACAAGTTTTTAATAAGTCTTAAAAAAAAAAATTCCGAAACATCCCGAGTAATCAACTGAAACTCCGGAAAATCTCGGAAAATACATAAAGGATCCCCAAAAATAAAATACGAAGTCTTTCGAAAGTCTCGAAAAATTCATGGGAGTACCGAGTACTTCAGAAAAGTTTCCGAAAATCCCCAAAAAAGTTTAGAAAAATCCCAAAAATGTATTTAAAAAAAATCCCTTAAAATCCTAAAAACACAAAATGTTTCGAAAAATCTGCAATAATACCGATATATCCCGAAAACATAACATAATAATAATAAAAACACCGCAAATAAGCTCGGAAATAAGCCATGAGAAAACTTCCAAAAGAATTCCGGAAATTTTCAAAGAAATAAATCCCGAAAGGTCTTAAAAAACACAAAATGAGAAAAGTGAAATGTACGAAGATATCCCAAAAAGTATAACACGAAATGCCCCGAAAGTCCTAGAGAAATAAATCGTCACAAAAGTTTCCAATAAAATCAATTAAACACCCGAATACATCACGAGGAATGAAATAGGTTCCATAAAATACACCGAAAACACAAATCCGGTAGAAATCTGAAAAACTCACCAAAAGTCTCGAAAACTGTGGAAAAATTACATTAAACTAATCTCATTTTTGTAGCCAGATACCAACAGGGTTGCTTAAAAAGCTAAAAGGAAATTTTATTCGAATTGACCGTTCTTTTTCGCTTGTTTACAACAGCATGTTGCCAATATAAATTGAACAGAGACCATTTTCCTTGTTCGCTTGATTAACCAAAGCACTTAGAATATTTTAAGGTACTTAATTAAAAAATAAATTTTTTATGTAAAAAGCATTTTGTCTCACACTTCCGTTGTCACAAATGTATCTGCATATTTTCGAGTATAAACCCTTTTCTAAATAAATATAATGAATTACATGACGAGGATATTTGCAACTTGTCTACTTAAATTAATAATAAACAAGCATTAATTCTTTACTTCATATTTTTCCTTCCTTTCTGTGCTTTTACCTTCAAAGGGTTCGCAATCAACTTTTGACCACGAAAATATGCCCATTAAATTTGCGCACACCTTTCACACAAATTTATCTTTTCACTTAATAATCAATGATACGCAAACCTTTTCATTTAATACCGATTTTCAAAAAGTATGCAACTTGTTTCCATAATTTTTTTTGCGTAGCATTTTGCTGTAGGCTTTTACCCTCATTCTATTTTGTTTATGTTAACGCTTTTGCGCTTGCTCTTTTTTCAACTGAAACACGTGGATTGCTTCACGCCATTAGCGCACACAAGGGGTGGGTTTTGGGGTTCAAACCCCCCCCTAAATCTAATAACCTGAAATACAAACTATATCCTAAAGCCGGCTCTCAAGAAAAATAACAAGA
This sequence comes from Rhagoletis zephyria, assembly GCF_001687245.7. Lineage (NCBI taxonomy): Eukaryota > Metazoa > Arthropoda > Insecta > Diptera > Tephritidae > Rhagoletis > Rhagoletis zephyria. Next base: position 110,948 of record NW_016157854.1, on the reverse strand, counting down.
AATATTTTTTATCAAAAAGCACTTTGCTTTTGCTGTAAATTTTCTTGTAGAAATAAATATACGAGCATTTTTTTCTTGGGAGATGCACACTTATTTAAGAAATTTTTATAGAAGAAAATTGCTATTCCATTTCTTGTGCGTAATTTTATATGAATTTTTCGTTTTTATTGAGAGCTCTTAAAAGTTTAACTTCGAATGAAATCATTGTCCTAAAAATATGCAATGCATACTCACTTACTGNAGAAATAAATATACGAGCATTTTTTTCTTGGGAGATGCACACTTATTTAAGAAATTTTGATAGAAGAAAATTGCTATTCCATTTCTTGTGCGTAATTTTATATGAATTTTTCGTTTTTATTGAGAGCTCTTAAAAGTTTAACTTCGAATGAAATCATTGTCCTAAAAATATGCAATGCATACTCACTTACTGTTCTTTTTTACACCTTACAGCCTAAAAGAGTTTACCACTGATATGTACTTAACAAGGACTCGAAGATTTAATTTACCAACTTCGAATTCGTTCCAACAAAATTACCTAAATAATAAAAATGAAAGTCCATTTAATTTTTCCCAAAAATCATCAAATCAATCGAAAACCAGAAACCAGAAATTGAGGAAAATGAAAATTAAAACAATTTTTTAAATTTTTTTATTACTTTTGAAAGTTGAGCGCATCTTGTGTTTATAGAACTTTATATTAAACAAGTAATTTTCAAATTACGGGACGACCCTTGAGGTACCATCTTTCCGATAACAAAAAAGAATTATTGAGATTGGTTCACGTGGTTCAAAGTTATGCGGTAGCATACACAAAAAATAAAAAAAATATTCCGACGAATTGACAACCTCTCCCTTTTTCGAAGTCGGTTACAAATGTTTGAGTTCTTTGCTAATTTTATGTAAATAAATTGCAATTTACGAAAAAACTTGCATAAATGTACCTTAAAGAGCGTATTATCTGAAGCGAACTTTCAGAAGTATAAACCCCTCCCAAAATATTTTCCTGGGTGCGCCCCTGCTTTTACCCGTTTGCAACTGTTGTGTAAGAAAATACCTTGCTTTAATTTACATGCTTACTTACTATATATGTACGTTCACATATACATAGTTAACTGCAGTTCGCGGAAAGTGGCGTAGCATGCACGCTTCATAGGGCAACCCAATTTACTGATGGCTTTTGTAGGGTGTGTTGCTTGTTCCCCAATTTACTTCAACCAATAGTATTTTCGAGAAGCGTCCTTTTCATGCGAATTTCCTTGTAGGTTCAGCATATGAACGGTATATTATTAAGTTCTATACTAAAATTTCTCACAGTTATTGTTTTTTTTTTATTGTTTTTTTTTTATTCCCTCAAAGTAAAATGCTAGTTTTTAAAACATTTAAACTTTTCATCCTGATAATTTGATAAAGTCAGGCAACTCCCACAGTGCGACAGCCCCTACGCTGCAGAGAGGACTGGAAGAAACGGTACCTAGGAATCGCAAGCACATTCTGTGGATTTTCTACATTTTCTTCTTTTGCTATTCTATTTTTTGATGCTGCTCAGGCCAGGGTAAGAAACTTAGGTTCTCGATAAAAAGAAGTTATCATTGTTCAATTAAATTTTTCATGTATGGAAGCTCTCGACAAATTACGAAAGGTGCAAAAAAATGTCAAAAAGTCGCGAAAGATCTCGAAATATTCCTATAAATTCGGAAATGTCTCGAATAAAAGTTCACCAAAAATCCTGAAGAAATTTTTAGCTGTCCCGAAAATGTCACGAAAAAATCTCGAAAACCACTAAAATTAACTAAGCGAACAGTTTTCCACAATGTCTTTTTGATTTTATAAACTCAAAAAAAAAACATAAAAAACAATTCTATTTACAGTTTCCACAAACAACACCTAGTTAAAAATATGTACAGTACAGTACATCATGTTGACATTCCGAGCAAACGCTTTTTCTGAGATCATAATGTCGATTTTTTTTAAATTCTACTATAAAACTTACAAATTCCCGGCGCGCATCAGAGTATTTTTATGTTGATACTCACTCCATAAACTCTTGCGGCATCATTCATAAAAAAATAAAATGAATTTAAAGAGCTTTATGAAGTGATATTTTCAAAAAAATTTCGATCTATGAAGCATTCTTTATATTTAATTAATTAGTGATTATATTTTCGAATGTATTTGGAAAGTAGGTAAAGTATCGGCTTTCTTCTGGAAACTTAATTTATAATCTTAAAGGCCTACTAATTCAATATTTACCTTATCTTATTGATTTAACTGAAAACAATTTTTCAAATGGGTGGCACCTGCTTTAAAAATATTTTCGACAGTAAACTTTCTTAAACGTCTTTAGTTTAATAGCCGTAATATAATATTTTTTTATCATAAAAATACAAATAAAAAAATTTCAAACAGGTGGCAATACCTTCAAAAATATTTTCGGCAGGTAAACTTCCCTACACCTTTTTAGTTTGATACACATATAGAAATATTTAATTTATCTTATCAATTAAATCTAATTAAAATTATTAAATTAAACAAAAAAGTGGCAACCTTCCACACAAAAAGTTTTCGGCTGTGAGCCTTTTTAAACCGCTTTATTTTGAAAGCTAAATTGCAATATTTACTTTATCTTATCAATTTGCTCAAACTACAATTTTCAAACAGGTGGCAACTCGCCAATTTTTTTTTCTTTATATTAAGTTAGACTGCTAGCAATACACTGGTGAAAATTGCTGTCGATTCCATGCATCAGTTTTCGAGTGATGCGGTTACAAATATACAGACAGGCATACACACAGACAAAAATTAAAAAAAAATTGATTTGGCTTCTGTTGCTCTATTTAATAAAAACCTCCCCTATATTAATTATTCTTTAATATTTATAATGTACAGATATCGGCGTGTTACAATTTTATTACAAATACTTATGAATGGATGCATAGCCAGAGTGCCTTTCCGCATTCACAATTTCCTTAAAAATTATCTCAGTGGAATAATTTTCACAGGATTTGCTTTGCCTATTTCCAATGGTGATTTAAACCGGAAACAAAATTTTTGAACCCATGCATTTATGAATACCAAATACCATTAAAAGCTAACCGCAGCCAAAAGCTGGAAAAATTATTCAAAATAAATTATTACATTTGGAGACTTATTTATTATTACTTTGATTGCATTTTTTCTTAGACTTGACTAACTGTTACAAAAAAAACTTTCACATTCACTACATTCATATTTATGCGAAAACAGATATTGCAATGGAAGTAGAGTAAATTGGGGCAAACGACGCTCGTAGCTTTCATTCGTACATTTCAAACAAACAAAAAAATGCCAGAAAAAGAAAAAAAGCGGAAAAGCGAAAGGAAAACAGAAGGATGTCAGGAGAAAGTAGCAACGCATTAACAATGCCTTCACCTTGAAAATAACGTTTCAAATGCAACATACATACACATATACATAAATAGAGACGCTTACATGCTTAATAGGGTAGAGCGAACAAATGAATTTTTCTATTTCGAAATTCTAGTTGTGCGGAAAATTGCGTAACGTGATCAAATTTAATAGTGTTCATCGGTTTTCCGGTCGGATAATATTAACGGTCGCCTCAGGAACCTTAAAGTTTAGAAAAATCTGTCAAATTATGTTTTTTAATTTGTATGGAAAAACTGCATGGCACTGACAGCAAAAATAATTGCCAAAACTCATTGAGATTATTACCAACTTGAAGCTTGCACTAAAATTTAATGGGCTACAATAGTACATACTCAAAATTTTTCTAGAGAACCTTAAAAAAAAATTATAAAAGAACTTTGATTTGAGAAAATTTTCGAAACATTAAGGCCGTTGGGGCGACAGAAATGTTTTCACTCCACCCTAATACATAACTACATAGTACATATTGCTTCCGCACCTTCACTGAACTAATTCAAGTTGAAGTGTGTCAGACTCGGAAAAGCTTGTTGAAAAGCAATAGTTATTAAGGTGGTATAATAAAGCGTAAATATTCTGCTGCTTTTGCTACTAGCGCTGCTGCTACTCCACGGGAAATGTGATGAACATAGTTGGGGTATTCAGGTGCGAAATGCGAAATGCATTGCAACGGTGCGAAATGCGAAATTGCAAAATTTTATCAACAAAAACACTGCCGAAAATCTCAACCGGAAGCAAATGCAATGACTGATGCGAGATTTTCGACTGGTAATTGCATTTCTCAGTAAAGCCTGAATACCCCTAGTAGGAAAGTATTGCGAATTGCAAAAGTAAGATACATAGAGCAGCGTTGCACTATATGGTCTCCGACTAGTGATGGGAAAGTAGATACAATTGTACTTTTATCAGCCTCTTTAAAATAAAACAATCGGCACATTAGTCTTTGCAGACCATATGAAACCGGATTTTTTTTATGGGCGAGAAGGGGAACCACTGTCTTTCCCTTCCCTTCCCCGGTTGGAATTTGTTACCAGGGGGTTTCTGGGATTGCTAATTAGGCAACCGAAACCAGTTTTTCAAAATTCCAAATGGCGGATCCAATATGGCGATCAAATTAAAATAAAATACTAAAATTAAAACGTTGATACTGAGTATTATCAAGGGTTTAAACTCGTTTCCAGTTGGTTTCTGGGGTTGCTGATTACGAATCTGATGTCAGATTTTCAAAAATAAAAATAGCTGATCCAAAATAGCGACCAACTTAAAAAAAAACAAACAATTTTTGGATTTATTTGAAACTCTGAACCGCAATTTTGAACTTTAAAGGTCTGACATCAGATTAAAGTATTGGTATAAACTGATATGCGTTAAAGATGTTTTTTTCGGAACTTTATTTAAGAGGGTTGCCATATGTTTTAGAAACTAAATTCAATTTGAATTAAGGGAATTAGATACACACTTTAAATACGTATCGCAATGTGTTTGTGCGTCGAAAAAGGTTTAACAAGGTAATGATTTTAAAATATATTGAATAGAGTTGCAACCTGTTTTAAAACTAGACTTTAATTAAAGCATGCATAAGTTAAATAAAATATTAAAATATGACGTAAAACGAAGGTGGCAAGATTTTTGAGGACTGGTTCTTTTTTTCTTTTAATCTACAATCTTATTTCTCCGCATATTCTTTAGATAACTCCGGATTCCTTATAAAATCATTTAATTTTTCTTGGATGAAAGGTTTCAGCTTTGTAGACGCTAATCCTTAAAAAGCACTGTCACTGCTCGCTTCATTGCAGATTTACTCGACTGAGATGGGTCACGAATGGAACAAAATCTCGGCATTTCCTCTGATCGTTGGGACGGTGTTTTAGCCGATTCGAAGTCTCAATAAAAATTTGTTTAAGGTTAACGCCTCGCAAATTAACACAGCTGAAGTAACAGTCTTCAAAGCGATTTTCTGTTCTTTCCATTGCATAGGCACTTCGAGCCTCATATGGCTCCTTTGACGTCTGAGCTACCATCTGCAGCGTTTATAGCATAGTTTATAAACTTTGGCGGTAATCGCGGCTCTTACTCACCCACAAATTTCGTCCTTCCGGGAACTGTCGGAATTTTCGCCAAATTATTCGCGATTTTGTCTGACTTTTAGCGATTCGTGATGTAGTATATTTCGGCAAATTTGAGAGATTTTTTTTTAAGATTTCTAGATTTTTCGTGTTTAATTTTCGAGAAATTTAGACATTTTTTTCTCCTTTTTGGAACTAGAGGGAGGATCCTTTTCTCCTTTTTTTTAACTGAAACTAGCTGCGCGTTTTTAAATAATTATATTATATTAATATAATTCATACTTGCCATTTAATGTCCCCTTGCGGTCCTACTTAACCTTTTATTTATGCAAAAATTTAATGACTTATAATTTAGAAACTTATCATCAGCCTTCCAGCTAACAGTAATTAGGCCTTCGAAGAAATAAAATACCAAACGCACATCAGAAGCGCGTTAGCTACGAGCAGAAGGGCCGCGGCAGCACTCGACTATGATTACCGCTATTCAAATTCGCTGCAAAGTATGCAATTAAATGCCACTTAACAAAACTTTCACTGTCCGTTCTTCGGCGTTCTAATATTTCCCTGTGCTAGGAATTTGTTTTGTTTGTTAAACTTTTTTTGCTTTTAGTTTTTCATACTTTTCAGTTACAGTTTATGTTTTTGTTACTGCTTTTTTACATAAATATATATGTATGTACATACAATGCATACATTTGCGTACACAAATCATACATTTATGTATGTATTTTTGTACGTAGATATGCTTGCAGCAAATATAAGTTTGTAATTTCAACGGAAGTTTATTTAAGACAATCGTTTTTGAGAACAAGCAGCCACATGTAGTATACCAGGTTTTCTTTGAACTGCATTTTATTGAATAGATTGGCGGAACTAATTTCATAGATTTATTCATATTATTTGATTCCTTTTAACCGATTGTTCTTGACTGGACCATGACTTCTAGTAGACAAAGACAAAGACAAAGACAAAGACAAAGACAAAGACAAAGAAAAAGACAAAGACAAAGATAAAGACAAAGACAAACACAAACACAAACACAAACACAAAAACAAACACAAACACAAACACAAACACAAACACAAATTGCCTTACCTAAAAAAGCCTTGTGGCGGTGTAAGAAGGGGCCTTTGTCTTGGATAACTTATTTTATGGTTTATATATACTTTGCAAGAATAAATTTGTTTCGTTAATTAAATTGAAATAACTAAGTTGTTGGTAAACCAAAATAAATTAATTTTGTTTTCTTTGCGCGGAGATCGTAACGCACCATCAAAGGCCGTTTTTGCTCTTTCGACAAAGAATCACCTAATTGACAAACAATGCACATTCCCACTAACGGTTACTAGTAAATAAATCAGCGATGAACCGCTATATTTCAGCCCAATTTTCCATTATTTGTGTGAAAGATAAAACTTCCAAATAAAAGCACAAAGATTTATGTCAGCATATTTGTAATCTATGTATTGCGGCAGCTTGATACAATTTCACCAAATTTAAGTAGTCTACTCTGCACATTTATCGTATTTTTTTCTATTCTTTTGATACTTTGCTCATATTTCCCATGATAATTAACCTTTTTATGCCAGCGTGCCTCGAATTATTCGTCTTCTTCTTCATTGTTTGCCCTCCTCGCACAACCATGCTTTCCGACTCATTTGTAATTTTATAACTATTAGCATAAAGTGTGCGAGAGGAAGACAAAGTGTATAAAAGAAAGGAAGAAGTGAAGAGCAGCAGCGAGAAAAAGCAAACAGAAACTCTGGATAGCTTAAGGGTTTTGTTTGCTTTGAAATCCTTCATAGTTGCGAAAAAAAAAAATCCCTTTTGCATTGCTCCCCAGCCGCTCATGCCAGCTCAGACGCTCGTTCGCTTAGCAGCAATCAGCAGTTTGAATGTGAAAAGTAGCTACCTAAGTGCTTCTGACATTTGAAAGCAAAAAAAGGTCATTCACGATGTAAACAAATACTTACTTATATGACTTTCTGTTTCTTTCAACTCATTGTCCCCATTGTGTGTATTTGCCATGACCGTCAAGCACGCATACACTCAGCCACAATAGTTTTTTAGATTTGGTTTTCGTTTTAAGTTGTTGCTGTCACGTCAACACTTGAGTGAATTGTTGTACGTGACCTGGTTTGCTGTTACAAATTTGCCATAAAGCTACATACGTGTAAATAGCGCAATGTCGCTTTGCAAAGCAAATCGTGTCTGTGAATATAAGTGGTTGCGATTTAGGGTGGTCAAAAAAGTAAGGTCGGAATTTTAATGCTTTCACCCCCCAGGATGGTTTTATACGGAAAAAAGCATACCCCCTTTTTTTAAATAAAAACATATTTAGAGGTCGCTCAAAGCGCTCCAAGTTTTCCATGTATTTTATATGGCAAACAACAAGTTTTCGTAGAAATGGTATGGACTTATTAGAAATCCTAGGGTAAAAGAGCATTTAAATTCCGACTTTACTTTTTCACATGCATTTTTTTAACACCCTAATGCGCATACATAACTATCTGCACACATATGTACATACATACATGTGTGTTCGTGTGGGAACTACGTTAGGTATGAATATGTGAGTGCTTAAATGTTAGTCTTATAAAAAATCACAGGCAGATGCTTTAATCTTCGACATCAATGGTATTTAAAAGCATTAACAAAGCTTTGCACTACCGCGAAAAACTAAGCACTCGAAAGTGATTTGAACTTTTTGATTTTCCTTTTATTAGCTTAGTGACTTCTTTGTTCAATTTTCTTTACCGTTTTTAATGTTTCGCAGAAATGCATTGATAAACATACTAAGTGCTTACAATATAATTAATATGAGTAAACAGTTTCGAATAAACAAAACCATATATGTACATTAGACTGCAACACTCCCCATACAAAAAAAAAAATAAAAATCGGTAAAATTGTTCCATTGGAATTAGAAAACCGGTTATATTTTAAGACGTCCACCTAAATATTTCGGTAAAATATTAAGATTGACGTGAGTTGGGCCGATATGAAAATACCTCTAAAAATGGAGTTTTTTATGAATAAAAATGGTTTCTTAAAGATTTTTTATTAAAAAAATTCCCTCAAATGGCAAAACGGTATAAGCTTAAAAAATTTGCATAAAAATATTTGAAAAGGCATAAGTAAAAAAAAATTTTGAAGGGAATCGTCGTGATGAGATTTTTGATGCTGTTTTTTATTTAACAGATTTTTTAAGCTTAATCTGTTATGTCATCTGAGGGGACTTTTTTCAAAAAGTTCTTCAAGAAACTATTTTTATTTATAAAAAAACTCCCTTTTTGGAGGTATTCTCAAATCGGTCTTGCTCACTTAAATCTTAATGTTTTTGCGAAATATTTTGGTGAACGTCTTAAAATATAATAAATTTTGTAATCCCGGTGGAAAAAACACAACTTTTTTGGTGATGCAAGTGAGATATATTGGTTTTGTTCCCCGTTATAACCCGCTTAGTTAGTAGCAAAAATTGATATTTTTTAAGCGAGTAATCCAGGATTGATTGATAGGGGATCTACATATACATATGCACCTCTTTCAAATCAAATTTTGTGTTTTTGGAAAAATGTTTATTGAAAAAACAAAAGAAGAATGCACTTAATGGCTGAACACTGGGCACTCAGAACACTGCAACGCTTTCCAAGGGGAGACCTCAGCAATAAAAACGGGTTTACTTTATGTAATTCAGGATAGTCCAGAACAAATTGGTTACTACATTTGCCGTCCAATCGGTGTGGGTGCCAGGTCATAGATACCCTGTAGTCAAATGTACTAGTTGTAAACTACTTCACAACTAGTATGAACCACATGCCCAACTAGTCAGCCAACTATCTTTTTTCCATGCAACCAACTGGTATTTTTAACATGGGGATGTCCTACGAGATGGCAATTGTCAGATTTCGGTCAGAAATATACCAGTATCATACTAGTTGAAAATAGACAGAAAAATACTAGTCCAATTATCGACCAAAACCACTACTTTGGGAGTCAAAAAATAAAATGAATTCATGAATATACTATAAAAAACTTTTGATTAAGTACACTTTAATATATCACACATTGTTATTTAGCAGCCTCAGATGTTCCAATAATTGGTGTAAATTTTTTTGACCATTAATTAAAAGCAAAACTAAATACATAAATATTTCCAACTTTCGAACATAAATTTAAATACATTTCTTATAAAAAGTAAAAGGTTTCAGGAACAATAAATACTATATATTTATCTTTTTTAATAATATTGAATCTGCAAAGGAAAAAATTTTAGTTAAAAATAAAATTAATACATCAGTTAATACTTCAGTAATAAAATAAATTAAAATAAATTAAAATATTTTATATAGTATTAAAATAAATTAAATTCATTAACTTTGCACATTTCAGTTTATTCTTTTTAAAAATTTATAAGAGTAACAATTAATCGGTATTTAATCAACTAAACGGTTATCAAAAAAACATGCTTTAATTAATAGTCATTATGAATATTAATCATTATTTAACAGGCCTGGTATAATCAAATACGTACTCAATTTAATGGTTTACAATATACCCAAATAAAAGTTATAATATTTTGTGTACTTTATCGTATTAAACTGTCGAAGTCAAATAAAACAGGGCATGAATAAATAGTTTTGTACTTGGTACAAGTTTGGTCATTTTCGAACTAGTTCGGTTTCTGTCAGGGAATTCTAGTTGTAAACTAGTATTTTTTCTGACTAGTTTGGGATTTCACTGCAGGGTATATGTATATGGCAGACGAACTTGCCAGGAATTGAACTTCGCGCTCAGACGTCAACTCCTCTTTATCTTCAAGTTATTACTTAAATCATACTTTTTCGAGAATGCAACTAAAATACGATCGATGAAACATACTTGCAGGACATCTGGCCCGGCTTGTCGAGAAAAGGTAAGATTAATTCATCTTTCTGGAGCGTCCTCTGATTCGGCTTGTTTTCCGGATTTATAACCAGCCATTGATTAATTGGAAGGCATTGTAGTAGAAGTTTGCTGTCGGCCAATGACTGCTTCCGCATCTGCCGTGATGAGGATTGCCTTGATAGGCGGTATTTTCTCAAGCTATTACTTTACAAATCTGTTGTCTTAACTGCGATTTAACGATTTTTATGCAAAAAGCTCACTGTCTGGAGTTCAGGATTACCAAATCTCATTTTTTCCACAACGGCGATTTAGGCAGTTTTGCAAAAACATCGACGATATACATTTATGCTTGTCCGTCATATCCAGATTTTGCCCAGTTATGGACTTTTTTAGAGATCTTGGGAGCATTTCAGTCATCGAGTTTATACATCTACCCGAATTATTGGTGCCCACATTTGGAGTTTAGATATTTGAATTTTATAATATTTTAATTTATCTAACTTGTCTGTTTTATTATCAATCCTTGTACAGATTCCGCAGCCTGTATACTACGTACAGCATTAAGCTGACGCCATTTTGGTAAAATTGTTCTTTTTACATGGAATTGCATTTATGGCCTTGTATCCTCATTTTTCCGATTTAAAATGTATTGCAAAGTACTGCACTTCAGACAGATTTTTTGCGTTGAATCCAGTCCTTGCAATTCCGATGTTTCTTGGAAATAATAAACATGTGTATGTTTGTATGCAATTATGTACATATATTAGGGTGGTCCTTAAGTGTAGGAAGTAAATTTTTACATCAGATTTCCCAAGCCTCATCCCCTACGTCGGTGCTACTATAGTTGAAGAAATCACATTGGAAGTTTGGCCACGTTTGGAGTCGGTTAAAGCGTATCGCACAGGGGACAAAGCTCAGATTACCCTACGAAGACGTTTTAACCGACTCCAATCGGGGCCAAAATTTACATGTGATATCGTCAACTTCAGTAGTATTGATTTTGGGTATTAAATGAAAAAATATATTTAATTTATATGTGATATTTTCGGCTGCGGTGGTATCAATTTTGGGTAGTAGATGAAAAAAATAATTTACCTCCATGGCGGCATATGAACTATGCCCCGTCTCCAATCGGGACCAAAATTTATATGTGATATTTGTGACGGTGGCATTACAGATTGAGGGGATGAGACTGAAAAAAATCCTTCATTTGATTTTTTAAGGACCACCCTAATGTATGTGCATACATACATATGTAGTTCTAGTGAATCAGTTGCAGTGATTAGTTTTATTTTTGCATATGATATAATCGTAGTTTGTGCATGTCAACAACTATTATTCATTCCAATAGCAACAACGAATCAGATATGGAAGTGTCATATAATAAAATGTTACGCATACAACACGGCGAACTTTGCTCCACGTGGGTTAACAAGGAAATATCGGAGAATATATTTTTTTCAAGCGAAAACGGATTAAAAAGTATTTATATTCACATCTACCTACGCAGATTTAACGTCTGATAATGCAAATAAAAGATGTATTCGCCATTTATCATAGTTGAGGCCTTTTTTTCAAGTAGATTTTAAAATTTATCTGCCTTCGTAGTTTGTTCTGGAAAAAAAATGTTTTTAAAGCCAAGATAATATTTATAACCTACTTGAGAAAAGGGCACTTAGTAAGTATAGTGTGACAGAAAAAGGCACACAGGCAGATACAAAACGTCGCTATGCGCGCGATACCTCGTATCCGCCAAATGGAATGCCACGTATAAGATTTTAGTCAGCTGACGTCGCTTAACACTCAAAATAAACTTTTAATAACGTATAAGATAATCAAAGAAAGAAACTCGCAGAAGAAGCCTTCTCATGCCTATTTATCGGCGACCTCGATTCACAGTGGCTTGGTACATACATTGCACAGTCTTGCCGTTTTTATCATTGCCAAGAGTTGAAGAAATCTCAAAACACTGCTTGGCAAGCTTGGTGGTGATAATTATATTGGGTAGTGCTCTGATGGATCTTTGAAAATATAACGAAAGTTGCCTAAAAATTGTACTCTATCTGCCACTGAAATGGAGAGTTTGGTACTTGGTCCCCAAAACTCGACCCATCTTTTATCTGCCACCGTTTCTAGGATCTACGATTTTTACGACTTTATCGAGGCTGCTGATGCTTGATTATAATTACGCAGTGAAGTCTATTTCAAAGACGACTCCTGAGCCGCGGTTGAATACTTATATGGGATTTTTGTGTAATTATTTAAGCCAACAGACAGATACACGGATAATTCAGACCGTCGAAAGTTTGCGTTACGTTTCTCTTCGTCCATATGCTCATTTAAAACAATTTCGAAGAAATTGGGTTCCTGTTTTCTTTTTGAAGCAGACATTTTTCTAGGTGCATTTTTGCTTCAAAAAAAAAAAAAAATTTTTTTTTTAATTTCGCTTACATTTTTTTGGCCGTTAAGGCTCGATATGCTGATGCATACAGCCAATAACAATTTTCACATAAAACTCATAATAATTACATATATGGAAATTATTCTCACTGGTCCATTGTCAAGCGAAGAAATTAATTTTTTTTCTTTTTTTTCCCCCCAGATGTCATTTCGGTCACCTCGCCTTCAATGCCAGTTAGGCTATAATACTTAATTAATTATATTATGGGCATCAATTACTGACTTTATTTGGGTGTATAATTCATAAAAATACCTAAATGAATTACTTAAATAAAAAATTTTAGTAAATATTATTTAATTACTTTTGTACACGCATCAACTGGCTAATTGGTGAGCGACTGAGTGGCAGGCTATTCGAATAAACTTATATACGAGTACGGAGAGCAAACAAATCTTAATAAGCTTAATGTTAGCGCACCCACCACACCTGCGCCATCTCCATTTAAAAAATTTATTGTATTGACATTTCGACCTTTTCTTCTTTTTCCCCCATTTTTCAAACTCACTTTCGATTTACTTTAGTATAAATATTATTTACTTTGCTTTTTTTTTGACTTCTTACTTGATTCAATTTGTTTTTTTTTTTGTTTCGCTTTAACGTACAAATTTTCCTTGATAAACGTTTTATTGCTGGTCAGTTGTGGATTTTATTGCTTTGCAACACCTACGCCAATAGCAAGTTTATTTAGAATTTTCCGTCGCATTGAAATTACATCAATTTGTCAAAAAGTTGGTTCAATGCCAAAGGCTATCGATGCCATCACATTTTTCATTCATTCCAGCGGGACACTCAATGTTTGCATGCATTAAATGTCTAAATATGTATAAGAATTTGTATAAATATTTTCGTTTGGGCTTTGTTGTAAACTATGTATATAAATACATAAGTGGACAGGCAATATTTTGCGGCTAAGCAATTGAGCAATTAAAGTGTAAAGAAAATTTATTTGCGTGTTTGAAATCTTTATTGATGCAATTAACTTTTGTAAAGGAAATTTTCAAATATAAACATTTGCAATTAAGTGGTTGGAGAATGGCATTAAACTGCTGTAAGTTGCTTGACTGGCTGAATGCAAAAAAAATTCAGCAAAAATAATTGATTTGAAATCACAATTCGAAGCACTTGTGTAGTAACAACAAGCAATGAATGGTGTACCGAGGTAGCAGAGTGAATGTAAAGAATGTGACGCTTTTAGTAAGACACACACAGACTTTTAATAAAAATAAATGTATAAACATTGGCGCTTACACACTTTAGCTAAGTGTGTGCGGCCCAGCCTCTCCTCCAATATGTGGGGTGCCTTTTGATAATTCATTGGTATCAAATGTGAGAGGACTAAAGTAGCTTTCAAAAAGAAATATCTAAACGAGGAATGCCACCTATTGAAGAATATTTAAATTAATTATTTAATTGCGATAGAACAAACTTTGGGTAAGGTATATGAATTTCTTTTGCACTCATTTATAAAAAAAAAAAAATATTTGAATAGGAAATAACCTTTCATTCTGTTTGAAAGCTATTTAAATCCTCTTTCATTTGGTATAAGCGGTTTGTTCATTTTTAGAAAAAGCCTTTTATTTCAGCCGACCAAAATATTTGGTCAAGTTAAACTGTTATTACCGGACTAAAACAAATAAAAATCTGTATTTTTCAGTTATTATTGCAATTTTTCCCATTAAGTTCGAAAAATAAAAATAATCTAGAATTCTTGCTCAGGAGGTCCGGGTATCAAAGGATAATTGATAACTTTCTTTTCGACTATATTTTCCACCGGACTTTTATAACATCAAAAAAAATATATATATTAAAAATAACAGTTATTTTCGGTCCCTGGTATTTTGTAGACACTTGAAGAAGCTAAGATATGGTCGTTGTGCAACTTTGTTAAATTTTTCTAATTTTTGTACAATGTTTCAAAAAATACTCTATTGTGAAAAAGGTTTTTTTGTTTTTAATGGGTATACTGTAGCTACTACTTTTTTAGCAGCAAAATACAGTTTTTGTCCGAAAAAAATAGTAAATAAATATTTTTAATACAAGCTTTCTAAATATGAACGAAATCGGACCATAAATTTGGCTTTCCCAAATATCTCGACCCTCTTGCATAGATGCAGGGTTTATAAATAATTCGAATCTCGCGCCACCTACCGGCAATTTTCTTTTTGTGGATTTGTTTCCTTCTATTTAGGTGATATACATTTTAAATATGAACCAAATCGGACTATTAATATGAGGCTTTCAAATATCTCGACTCCTGCGCCACATAGCGGATTAATTCTTTATTTTTGCATAGTTATCAGCTTTTGATCTTAGTTTGAAGTTTGAAGTCTTTAGCTCATCTGAAAGTTGATTAAAAATGTAGTGCAAGATTTTACCCAAAAAATTATACCTACATATGCATATCACAGCGAACGGCAGTGCGCGCGAGTGACGAAAGCAGCCACAGTAGCATGCTGAAATGACTCGCTTATATATACACGAGATTTGGAAGTTTTTATCCAGACGTCCAATCGACATGTTTGAGATATCGTTGGAAAGGTCTTGCAGAGTGTGTCCAGAAAATGTATTCAAGCTTCATAAGCGATTAACCGGATTCTTAAAAATTAGGCTAAAGTGTTGCGAAACAAAAAACGTTTTTTTGATTTTGCCGGTTTAAGGGGGCATGTGGGCACACCCAACATATTTAGTTCGTGTCTCCACTACGAGATGCTTTGGTATCTATGTGGCGTCTGTACGTACCATCATTTAATTTTTTTTAAACTTTCAGGAATTGAAGGACAAAAAAAAACTAAGAAGGGTTTGTTCCAGGATGTTTTGATTCGTACGCCTTTGTGGGCGTGGCTGCTGCCTGAAATTCGAAAAAATGCAATTTTTTAAACTACAACTGAGGCCGCACTAGTCAGTTCATGTCATTCATGTGGATATCAGTAGAAGGGTCTTCAAACAAGCTATCAAACGCTATCTTTTGTGTTTATAAAATATAAATATGTCATAACTTTATCGCCTGAACACTAAAAGTCGGGCTGCTGAAAATATACATTTCGGGTATTTTCTCAAAAACTGGTCAGTCGATTTTATTCTAAGTTTCCACAAATCTAGCCCAAAATCTTAGCTTTTCAGGCGATAAAGTTATGACATATTTATATTTTATAAACACAAAAGATAGCGTTTGATAGCTTGTTTGAAGACCCTTCTACTGATATCCACATGAATGACATGAACTGACTAGTGCGGCCTCAGTTGTAGTTTAAAAAATTGCATTTTTTCGAATTTCAGGCAGCAGCCACGCCCACAAAGGCGTACGAATCAAAACATCCTGGAACAAAACCTTCTTAGTTTTTTTTTGTACTTCAATTCCTGAAAGTTTAAAAAAAATTAAATGATGGTACGTACAGACGCCACATAGATACCAAAGCATCTCGTAGTGGAGACACGAACTAAATATGTTGGGTGTGCCCACATGCCCCCTTAAACCGGCAAAATCAAAAAAACCTTTTTTGTTTCGCAACACTTTAGCCTAATTTTTAAGAATCCGGTTAATCGCTTATGAAGCTTGAATACATTCTCTGGACACACTCTGCAAGACCTTTCCAACGATATCTCAAACATGTCGATTGGATGTCTGGATAAAAACTTCCAAATCTCGTGTATATATAAGCGAGTCATTTCAGCATGCTACTGTGGCTGCTTTCGTCACTCGCGTGCACTGCCGTTCGCTGTGATATGCATATGTAGGTATAATTTTTTGGGTAAAATCTTGCACTACATTTTTAATCAACTTCGATGAGCTAAAGACTTAAACTTCAAACTAAGATCAAAAGCTGATAACTATGCAAAAATAAAGAATTAATCCGCTAGTGGCGCAGGAGTCGAGATATTTGAAAGCCTCATATTAATAGTCCGATTTGGTTCATATTTAAAATGTATATCACCTAAATAGAAGGAAACAAATCCACAAAAAAAAATTGCCGGTAGGTGGCGCGAGATTCGAATTATTTATAAACCCTGCATCTATGCAAGAGGGTCGAGATATTTGGGAAACCAATTTATGGTCCGATTTCGTTCATATTTAGAAAGCTTGTTTCAAAAATATTTTTTACTATTTTTTTCGGAAAAAACTGTATTTTGCTGCTAAAAAAGTATGCTACAGTATACCCATTAAAAAAAAAAAACTTTTTCACAATAAGTATTTTTTGAAACATTGTACAAAAATTAGAAAAATTTAACAAAGTTGCACAACGACCATATCTTAGCTTCTTCAAGTGTCTACAAAATACCAGGGACCGAAAATAACTGTTATTTTTAATATATATTTTTTTTTGATGTTATAAAAGTCCGGTG